>NC_068439.1:48652875-48920375 GCF_023373465.1 Oncorhynchus keta | reverse complement strand
GTCGTTGGAATAAATAGATACACGTACGATATTACCTGCTCTCTGCGTTTGACTCCTCCACCGCACCATTTGTAGAAGTCGTAACAGTATGAGAGGGTATGCCATACCTTTTATTAAAGAAAATGGCAAATGCACAGGCCTACCCATTGTTCGCTTAAGATTTTAAAGAGAATATACTCCAGATCTGATTATACAAAGTGATCTATGACAGCGCTTTGGTCCACAACGCTTTTATGATAGAAACAAGCTGTATAATACCCGGGAAAAATGTGACTCCAATGCACATGGGGATATCATTGTTTTATTTATTTGACATTCAAAGGCTGAGCTACAACCTTCTATAACATGACATATTTCTGTGTTGGTCGGCCTACTGTCTGCAGTGGAAAGGTAGGCCAAACTTTCGAAAGTACCAGTTCCTACAGATGCCTCAGATTGAATTATTTGCAAACGGACAGTTTCGTTGAACACAAGACAGACTGATTTGGCATTGGAGAAATATGATAAGATGAACACATAGGACTATCTCTCTGTCCGTTCTTAGCCTGCAATTTCGGGCATTTGTATGCTATTAAAAAAGATTCTGCTAATATGTAAAATGATGTAGAATTGCATGATATTTTCATAAAAGGCCATTTTTTTTATCAGACCTGCAAATATGACGATATAAGGTCTTTCTACCCCTGCTCTTGTTCACGTTGCCCTGTCCTCTATCAAAATTCCTGTGTTGCCATGTAATACTTACAGGACGAAGAAGAGTTTTTAAAACGGCTTATCTAAGGCTCTGGTCTGTCCAAGAAATGAGGGTAAATGGTAAGGATGTCCTCTGCTATCCATTTGATGTTTTAATTATTATTTTGGGTATACGGGAGGGTCACTTCTTTTTATTTTTTGCGGTCAGGGAGGGGTTAGGTCAAATATATTTTGCTGAAGGGAGGGCCGTCCATATTCATTTCAGAGAGGTCCAATATCTCTCCATGTAAACGTTATTAAAAATAAAGATCAATCCTTACGCAGGTTAGGTCAGATGCATTTATTGTGTTAGAGGTTTCATGATGCTTGTACTTAAACCCGAAGTAGGCAGTTTAAAGAATTGTTTTATACATCAGTTGGGGTCTCTATAAGCTACAAAATGAGGTCCTAAACCTAGCATGAAAGTGCATCCTTAGCTGTGTGGGATAATATAGTCAAAATGTTTGCCTTGGGGTAAGTTGAACCAATGGCCATGGGGTAAGTTGAAGTTTGGCCACGATACCCCATACAAATGATGATTACATTTAGTCAGTTTAATGCATAATATGCATTGTATTTTGCAATGTGCCATGCATATGAACTCAAGATAGTTCTTTTTTTTGTTACAGAGCAGACATCATCATGCCCTGTGTGTACAAGTGAGAGAAGAGAATAAGTCCATTCGAGCAGCAGCAAAGCATGAAACAATGTACAGAATGACACTGAAGAGGCATTGACAAAAAATAAAATGAACATGTGCCCGTGCGAGAGAGAGGCTATGGTAGAGTAGCAGAGAGAGAGAGGCTATGATAGAGTAGCAGAGAGAGAGAGGCTATGATAGAGTAGCAGAGAGAGAGAGGCTATGATAGAGTTGCAGAGAGAGAGAGGCTATGATAGAGTAGCAGAGAGAGAGAGGCTGTGATAGAGTAGCAGAGAGAGAGAGGCTATGATAGAGTAGCAGAGAGAGAGAGGCTATGATAGAGTAGCAGAGAGAGAGAGGCTATGATAGAGTAGCAGAGGAACACAAGGTCTTATCTGATGACATGGAGTCTGAGTTTTCGAAACATACTGTATGAAGGACTGTATGAACGGACCAGTTTCAGGACCTCAGACTGGGGCAAAGGTTCACCTTTCAACAGGACAACGACCCTAAGCACACAGTCAAGACAACACAGGAGTGGCTTAGGGGCAAGGCTCTGTCCTTGAGTGGCCCATCCAGAGCCCGGACTTGATCGAACATCTCTGGAGAGACCAGAAAATAGCTGTGCAGCGACGCTCCCCATCCAACCTGACAGAGATTGAGAGGATCTGCAGAGAAGAATGGGAGAAACTCCCCAAGTACAGGTGTGCCAAGCTTGTAGCGTCATACCGAAGATAAATTGAGGCTGTAATCACTGCCAACGGTGCTTAAACAAAGTACTGAGGAAAGAGTCTGAATACTTATGTAAATGAGATATTTCAGTTTTTTAAAAGTTTTATTTTATTTTATTTGCAACCATTTCTAAAAACCTGTTGTTGGTTTGTCATTATGGGGTAATGTGTGTAGATTGATGAGGATTTATAAAAAAAACAATTTTAGAATAAGTCTGTAACATCACAAAATGTGGAAAAAAAATGGAATACTTTCCGAAAGCACTGTACATGAATTTCAAGCATCCATATATACAACGTACGACACCTTCATCCCATGAATTAAACTTTGACCTCCCTGTCACAGGACACCATCACCCACTTAGCTAACCTGGACCCAGGGGTAGACGTAACATAGTAAATGTAAATCCGGGAACACACAAATTAGTATGATATGTCAAATTAGTATGATATTGGTATAATTTGTGGATGTCCATCATCCATTTCGTATGATATGTTACGTCTATGAGACCAGACTGACTTACCCCAAGGTGGCGCAACTTACCCTGTCCCTATGTTATGTTTTCAAAACTGTTATGTTTACATTCAGTAAGATTATTTCCATGGATACACAACATCCTGAAATACATGTAGATATCTTTGTTAGAAAGAAGACTCGATTTTCCTTGGCGTAGTGAAGAGAGTGGGGAGTGGGGTAAGTTGAGCCATGTTTTTTACATTCAGCAGAATGTAAAAAACATGGCTCAACTTACCCCACTCTCCACTACAATCTTGTCTATGTTGCTTGGTTACATTCACTTGTAACACAACCACAGTATGGATACTGTACTATATTTATATACATTCCCATACGTCTGGCTGCCTGTGTGGTCTTGCTGTCTGTCTCACTTAGTCAGAAGGATAGTTTACCCAAATTACAAAATGGCACATTGGTTTCCTTACAATCTAAGCAGTCTTATGACAGAAATCCATGCTTTGGTTTAGTTTCCTTGGCATTGTTTCCACATGCTAATGTTTTAGCATTTGTGGCACAAATCCCATTCAAGTCATGGTACTGATTTTAGCATTTTTAGCACATCATGTTCAAATCATCTACAAGTGACTTTGTTGAGCTTCACAAATCATTTTAGATACTTTTGGATGATTGGACATGATGACTGAAAATGGCTAATATTGCTACCATAACTTGAATGGGATTTGTAAAATCCCAAAACTTCAGCATTTGAAAACATTGCCAGGGACACTAAAGCATGGATTGTTGTCGTCCCTTGTACATAGACTGCTTATAGGCAATGCGCCATTTTGTCATTTGGGTGAACTATCCTTTAACCCAACATAATACAATGATTAGTAATGAATGATGTCTCTTGTTTTGCCATTAACACTACAATTCAAGTATATCTCCCTCCTCAACCCCTAGACTCCTTTGATTACAGCTGTCACGTCGGGCTTGTTGGAGAGCTGCATATGCATGGGTGCACACACACACACACACACACACACACACACACACACACACACACACACACACACACACACACACACACACACACACACACACACACACACACACACACACACACACACACACACACACACACACACACACACACACACACGCAAACTGCTGTCTCTCGTTTAAAGCTTGGGAGAGAACTGGATCCTCTTCTTGCGTCTCGCAACTGCCTGCGTTGGCATGGAAACTCGAGCTGAGTGGGGGAACACTCTGTTCGATAGGCAAATGGGTCACAGGGAGAACGGCACACACACTCAATCTGGGAGATACACACTGCACCATAATATAGACACTCAATTCCCATGGTAGGAGCATATTACCAATGTACAGCACAGCATGGAACTCCCATGGGAATCTGCTAAACTGTACAGTTTAGATCCACCAAAAATGACATTAATCATATTATGATATCTTATTTAGAATTCCTTTCGGGGGCTGGGGTACTTTCTTAAAACCTCTTAAGGATTGGACCCTGTTTTGGACCCTAACTGCTTGTAGCAAGGGACCAGAAGCAAGGATATGCATACTCTTGATACTATTTGAAAGGAAACACTTGAAGTTTGTGGAAATGTGAACTTAATGTAGGAGAATATAACACATTAGATCTGGTAAAAGATAATACAAACCAAAAAACATTCATTTTCAACAACAAAAAAATGGTTCCATCATTGTTGAAATGCAAGAGAAAGGCCATATTATAATATTACACTTTAGAAACCATTTAGATTTGGGCCACTAGATGGCAGCAGTGTGAGTGCAAAGTTTCAGATTGATCCATTGAATGATTGCATGTCTGCCCAAACTATAGAGAACATACAAAAATGATTTGGTAATACAACATTTTTATTGACACACTTCCAGGAATGTCATACAGTACATGATGGATAATTAGCTTCCCTACAGAAAAAACACTAACTTTCACACTTCTAGATGGCTGGGCGGGGTGGGTGTGGAGCCAGACACAGCAGGGGTTCAACTGTAGAACCCAGTTTAATATAAAAATGGATTTTATCAAACAAAGCTATGCTACATTTTGTCTCTGGGACCCTCAGGATGACAAATCAGAGCCAGATTACTGAATATCAGTACATTACTTACCTTCAGAGGTGAATGTATCAAACCAGTTGTCCTGATAAGTGTTTTGTTGTTGTGCACTCTCCTCAAACAATAGCATGGTATTTTCTCACTGTAATAGCTACTGTAAATTGGACAGTGCAGTGAGATTAACAATAATTTAAGCTTTCTGCCCGTATAAGACTTGTCTATGTCCTGGAAAGTTTGCTGTTACTTACAATGTCATTCTAGTCCCATTAGCGCACATTAGCATACGTTAGCATCAACCGTCCCGGTATAGGGACATACAGTGCCTTGCGAAAGTATTCGGCCCCCTTGAACTTTGTGACCTTTTGCCACATTTCAGGCTTCAAACATAAAGATATAAAACTGTATTTTTTTGTGAAGAATCAACAACAAGTGGGACACAATCATGAAGTGGAACAACATTTATTGGATATTTCAAACTTTTTTAACAAATCAAAAACTGAAAAATTGGACGTGCAAAATTATTCAGCCCCTTTACTTTCAGTGCAGCAAACTCTCTCCAGAAGTTCAGTGAGGATCTCTGAATGATCCAATGTTGACCTAAATGACAAATGATGATAAATACAATCCACCTGTGTGTAATCAAGTCTCCGTATAAATGCACCTGCACTGTGATAGTCTCAGAGGTCCGTTAAAAGCGCAGAGAGCATCATGAAGAACAAGGAACACACCAGGCAGGTCCGAGATACTGTTGTGAAGAAATTTAAAGCCGGATTTGGATACAAAAAGATTTCCCAAGCTTTAAACACCCCAAGGAGCACTGTGCAAGCGATAATATTAAAATGGAAGGAGTATCAGACCACTGCAAATCTACCAAGACCTGGCCGTCCCTATAAACTTTCAGCTCATACAAGGAGAAGACTGATCAGAGATGCAGCCAAGAGGCCCATGATCACTCTGGATGAACTGCAGAGATCTACAGCTGTGGTGGGAGACTCTGTCCATAGGACAACAATCAGTCGTATATTGCACAAATCTGGCCTTTATGGAAGAGTGGCAAGAAGAAAGCCATTTCTTAAAGATATCCATAAAACGTGTCATTTAAAGTTTGCCACAAGCCACCTGGGAGACACACCAAACATGTGGAAGAAGGTGCTCTGGTCAGATGAAACCAAAATCGGACTTTTTGGCAACAATGCAAAACGTTATGTTTGGCGTAAAAGCAACACAGCTCATCACCCTGAACACACCATCCCCACTGTAAAACATGGTGGTGGCAGCATCATGGTTTGGGCCTGATTTTCTTCAGCAGGGACAGGGAAGATGGTTAAAATTGATGGGAAGATGGATGGAGCCAAATACAGGACCATTCTGGAAGAAAACCTGATGGAGTCTGCAAAAGACCTGAGACTGGGACTGAGATTTGTCTTCCAACAAGACAATGATCCAAAACATAAAGCAAAATCTACAATGGAATGGTTCAAAAATAAACATATCCAGGTGTTAGAATGACCAAGTCAAAGTCCAGACCTGAATCCAATCGAGAATCTGTGGGAAGAACTGAAAACTGCTGTTCACAAATGCTCTCCATCCAACCTCACTGAGCTCGAGCTGTTTTGCAAGGAGGAATGGGAAAGAATTTCAGTCTCTCGATGTGCAAAACTGATAGAGACATACCCCAAGCGACTTACAGCTGTAATCGCAGCAAAAGGTGGCGCTACAAAGTATTAACTTAAGGGGGCTGAATAATTTTGCACGCCCAATTTTTCAGTTTTTGATTTGTTTAAAAAAAGTTTGAAATATCCAATAAATGTCGTTCCACTTCATGATTGTGTCCCACATGTTGTTGATTCTTCACAAAAAATACAGTTTTATATCTTTATGTTTGAAGCCTGAAATGTGGCAAAAGGTCGCAAAGTTCAAGGGGGCCGAATACTTTCGCAAGGCACTGTAACCCTGAGAGGTTAACCCTTAGAGGTTAAGCCAGATGGCCACCAACCCACCAGACACTGAACACCTACATCCCATCCCCAGGACACAAGACACACACACACTTCTCTGCGAATACAGAAGTCCCCATTTAAAGTTAGGAAGGGTTCCCTTTTAAGACATGTAAAAATTCTATAGAAAATGGATGCCGGAACAGAACGGAAAAGAGAAGATGGAACATCCATCCAGGAAGCAGAGAGAAAGGTTAAGTGTCTGGAGTAACATCTGGAACATTTCTAATGTTTATAGTAACGTTTAAATTCATCTCGGTGAAGTTCCTTCCTGCTCAATGGAGCATATCACTGTGTTTCCACTCCTGTTCCAGGACAACCCTTCTCAATGAGTCATCACCCCGCACGCACACATGCACACACACACATGCACGCACACACACACACACACACACACACACACACACACACACACACACACACACACACACACACACACACACACACACACACACACACACACACACACACACACACACACACACACACACACACACACACAAACAATTTTTGCATTGGGAAGGAGGCTAGTCATGTGTTGGGCCAAGATGCAGACATGCTGTGGTCTGGCTATGTTCACCGTTGATCCGTCACCAAGGGATTTTGAACCCTGGCTGTTCAAAATCTTGTTCCAAAAAAAAATCTATTTTATGAGAGCATGCTGTCATTAAATGACATGATGATGTAATGGAGTCGAGGAGAGGTGAGGAAAAGGAAACAAAAGAAAAGGGAATAAAGACCGGTTCAGACATTCAGGTTGTATGTGATTCATAACACAACCTTGATGGTTGTTTTATGTCTCTAGGAAATCATCTTGGCTCATTCTTGGAACCTGTCTGTTGTCTCACTCACACAACGCTCTTGGTCTTTGGTGACTGGTCAGAGATAGAGGAATGCTTTTTAGTAGAGTGTCACGTCTTGTCACATCCATAGTAAAGAGACAGACATGCCTTCCCCCATGACATTTATACCCATGTGAAATGTATAGCCACCAATGTATGGGAGCAAGGACTGCACACACACACACTTAGAGACACAATTCATATGCAGTTGCACACAGCCACACACAAAGATGCATACACACTGATACACACTGACGCACGCACTCACAGACACACACTGACGCACGCACTCACAGACACACACACACACGCGCTCACAGACACACACACACACGCGCTCACAGACACACACACACACACACACACACACACACACACACACACACACACACACACACACACACACACACACACACACACACACACACACACACACACACACACACACACACACTACAGATGGATGTTCCAGTGGCTCGAAATGTGCTTCGTTTTAGGCTGGCATCTAGTTACATCATCCTTTAGAGAACGGAAGCTCAGATTACAGGAAACGCAAACACTCGCCTCTGGGGCCTTGCGTGTGTGTGTGCTCTCTGCCTGCTCGCCTTATATAACCAATCAGAGAGCTCCACACGTTCTCTCTGTGGTTGCTTTGTTTGGGTTCTGTATTCATAATTCAACACTACACACAGTACCACGGCTGTTATGAATTGTTAACTTGTGTCCTTGGCGAGGAATAGTAGTTACGTTTTGCATGTTTGTTTGTATATATTCTGTATATTTGAAACTCAGCGATATGTGTCATCCAAGCCCTTCGGGATGCTTACACTTACTACAACTGTTGCCTAATGGTACCTAATAGTTCAACCTGGACTCAGGGGTAGACATACCATAGTACATGTAAATCCGGGACCCTAGTATGATATGCTATGTTTACTTCGTTACGTCTAGTCTAGTCTCTGGGACCCTTTCTTGTGGAATATGCACTTCTAACTTCTAAACACTGTGTAGAGACATGCACACAACAGCAAGCAATAATGCCTGTGTTAACTGACAAGTTGAAAGCAATCACAGTATATCTCCAAATTTTAACCATCACGGTCCGCAGAGCATCTCCACTCTCCTCTGCCACGTTCACATTGGGGTTGTATAATCATCACACTCAAATAGATTGGCAGCTGTTCCGAAGATTCAATCACTCCAGCTGAGACTGTTTATCGCAGCTCTAGTTGTGTGTGTGTGTGTGTGTGTGTGTGTGTGTGTGTGTGTGTGTGTGTGTGTGTGTGTGTGTGTGTGTGTGTGTGTGTGTGTGTGTGTGTGTGTGTGTGTGTGTGAACGCAGCATGATTCCACAGTGTTTTTGAAGCTGGAGCTGTCCCTTTCAACTCTCTCTAATGTCAGGGTACAGTATTGTCACCACTGTCACTTGTTCCAACGGTTATCCCTCATGGGAGATAGCTGTTGGCTGTCACGTTTGTGGGTTGGTTTCTGCTTTGAGGATGTCGTTTTTCTCTAAAGGAATAATAATTTTACACAGTCAAAATGTAACATGCACGTTTGGGTCCTTTGTTTGGACCTTTCACACTTTTGCTCTTCCTCCTTTCACAGGCTGCGTGGTCGTACTTTGTTGTTTCTAAAGAAATGGACCTCTGAAATTGTGTTTCTGCTGATAAGAGAGATATTTACAGTACATCTGAGTGAGAAAGTTATACAGTGGGGCAAAAAAAGTATTTAGTCAGCCACCAATTGTGCAAGTTCTCCCACTTAAAAAGATGAGAGAGGCCTGTAATTTTCATCATAGGTACACTTCAACTATGACAGACAAAATTAGGAAAACAAATCCAGAAAATCACATTGTAGGATTTTTTATGAATTTATTTGCAAATTATTGTGGAAAATAAGTATTTGGTCAATAACAAAAGTTTATCTCAATATTTTGTTATATACCTTTTGTTGGCAATGACAGAGGTCAAACGTTTTCTGTAAGTCTTCACAAGTTTTTCACACACTGTTGCTGGTATTTTGGCCCATTCCTCCATGCAGATCTCCTCTAGAGCAGTGATGTTTTGGGGCTGTTAATGGGCAACACGGACTTTCAACTCCCTCCAAAGATTTTCTATGGGGTTGAGATCTGGAGACTGGCTAGGCCACTCCAGGACCTTGAAATGCTTCTTATGAATCCACTCCTTCATTGCCCGGGCGGTGTGTTTGGGATCATTGTCATGCTGAAAGACCCAGCCACATTTCATCTTCAATGCCCTTGCTGATGGAAGGAGGTTTTCACTCAAAATCTCACGATACATGGCCCCATTCATTCTTTCCTTTACACGGATCAGTCGTCCTGGTCCCTTTGCAGAACAACAGCCCCAAAGCATGATGTTTCCACCCCCATGCTTCACAGTAGGTATGGTGTTCTTAGGATGCAACTCAGCATTATTTGTCCTCCAAACACGATGAGTTGAGTTTTTACCAAAAAGTTCTATTTTGGTTTCATCTGACCATATGACATTCTCCCAATCTTCTTCTGGCTCATCCAAATGCTCTCTATCAAACTTCAGACGGGCCTGGACATGTACTGGCTTAAGCAGGGGGACACGTCTGGCACTGCAGGATTTGAGTCCCTGGCGGCGTAGTGTGTTACTGATGGTAGGCTTTGTTACTTTGGTCCCAGCTCTCTGCAGGTCATTCACTAGGTCCCCCCGTGTGGTTCTGGGATATTTGCTCACCGTTCTTGTGATCATTTTGACCCCACGGGGTGAGATCTTGCGTGGAGCCCCAGATCGAGGGAGATTATCAGTGGTCTTGTATGTCTTCCATTTCCTAATAATTGCTCCCACAGTTGATTTCTTCTAACCAAGCTGCTTACCTATTGCTGATTCAGTCTTCCCAGCCTGGTGCAGGTCTACAATTTTGTTTCTGGTGTCCTTTGACAGCTCTTTGGTCTTGGCCATAGTGGAGTTTGGAGTGTGACTGAGGTTGTGGACAGGTGTCTTTTATACTGATAACAAGCTCAAACAGGTGCCATTAATATAGGTAACGGGTGGAGGACAGAGGAGCCTCTTAAAGAAGAAGTTACAGGTCTGAGAGAGCCAGAAATCTTGCTTGTTTGTAGGTGACCAAATACTTATTTTCCACCATAATTTGCAAATAAATTCATTAAAAATCCTACAATGTGATTTTCTGGATATATTTTTTTTCTCATTTTGTCTGTCATAGTTGAAGTGTACCTATGATGAAAATTAGAGGCCTCTCTGATATTTTTAAGTGGGAGAACTTGCACAATTGGTGGCTGACTAAATACTTTTTTGCCCCACTGTACCTGTCTGTCAGTGGCTCTGAATATAGTCTGTTATAGCCTGTTATCTGATACTAATAGTCCTCTGACCACAACTTCCTCTCCATAGGGACAGGACAAGCCTATGGTTGCCGGGTTTCAGGATGTCCACGCTTGCTGACGTTTCCATGGTGACAATCTGCCGCAGCATATGTGGCCTCTTCCGCTTTCGACTGACCCTTCTGAAGCCATGTCATGTGACCTGATACACAAACACACACATGTCCATCCCTACAGAGACTCGACGACCAATGTTATTTGATTTACCGCGAGGTTTGCCACAGAACATTAGACATTTCAAGCATATTCCACTTTTAATGCAACACTGTGTACAAAACATCTTGCGGTGTGCCTTTGCAGCTCTCATCCTAAAGGGAAACCATAGCTTCTTCAGCACATGGCCGTTGTTGTGAAAGCTCTTTAATATTTCAACCTGGGCCAGCTGAGGAGAATTCTGCAGACTCTCAGAATGGATCTAGATATGCCATGTTAGAAAATAGAGACTATAACAAGGGGCTGGGAATGTGAACGCCCACCTTAACATCTCCTCAGTGTAGTTCACCTCATCCTGAGGTTAGCTGTAATGCCTAAACACATTGTTTTCAATCATTCAGAAGATACATTTTATATTCCACAGTTTCCACTATCCTCCCAGAGTGTCTAAACATCTCTCACATGCAGCACATCCAGATTGTTAGTCACCTTGATCTGCAAGGATTGGATAGGTGTCTGCAATAACACAACAATTACAGCTGGCCCATGTAGCTACCACCAATAGTGCTTAGGCCTATTCAAACCTCTCAGATCTACAAGGCACGAGGGGTTCATTTGTGATTCAGTGAAAGACTCGCTGGGGCTCTCTCTGCTCCTCTCAGTCTCTTTAATGTGATTCAGCAAGGTGACAATAATGTGGCCCACATGCAAAACATGCAGGTCATATGCAAAACACAGACCAAGCCATGAAATCTGGATATTTACTCCAAATTCACATAGAAAGCTGTAGATCTGCTCTATGTGTGATATTTCTATGCTTCCCATGCTTAAATGTTGTTTTTGCTTCTTCTACTGTTGGTTTTGTATACCAGCTTCGAACTGCTGGTTATTGAAAATATATTTCACAGCGGTTTAGATAGTACAATGATTCACTGCACTGTGTTTTGTCACATAAACTGGAATATCTGATACTAATAGGTTAACTATTAGATTTGTAGCTACCAGGAAATGGCGAAGCTATTTCTGCATATTGCATCTTTAACATGATTTTGAATGACCACCTCATCTCTGTACCCCAGACATACAATTATTCGTAAGGTCCCTCAGTTGAGCAGTGAATTTCAAACAGATTCAACCACAAAGACCAGGGAGGTTTTCCAAAGCCTTACAAAAGGCACCTATTGGTAGGTAGGTAAAAAGCACACATTGATATATCCCTTTGAGCATAGTGAAGTACTTCATTACACTTTGGATGGTGTATCAATCAATTCACTACAAAGATACAGTTGTCCATCCTAACTCAGTTGCCAGAGAGGAAGGAAACCACTCAGGGATTTTACCATGAGGTCAATGGTGACTTTAAAACCGTTTCAGAATTCAATAGCTGCGGTAGGAGAAAACTGAGGATGGATCAACAACATTGTCGTTACTCTACTATACTAACCTAAACGACAGAGTAAAAAGAAGGATTCCTGTACAGAATACAAATATTCCAAAACATGCATCCTGTTTGCAATAAGGCACTAAAGTAAAACTGCCAAAAAATATGTCAAGGAAGTTGACTTTATGTCCTGAATGGTGGCACCTTAACTTCTTCTGGCTGGGGGGCAGTATTGAGTAGCTTGGATGAATAAGTTGCCCAAAGTAAAGAGCCTGCTCCTCAGTCTCAGTTGCTAATATATGCATATTATTTTTAGTATTGGATAGAAAACACAAAAGTTTCTAAAACTGTTTGAATGATGTCTGTGAGTATAACAGAACTCATATGGCAGGCAAAACACTGATGAGAAATCAAAACAGGAAGTGAGAAATCTGAGCTTTGTTTGTATTCACCAGAGTCCCCAATGAAATCCCCTTGAGATATTAATGATGTTGCACTGCCTAGGGGTTCCACTAGATGTCAACCATTGCTAGAAATTTGAATGAGACTTCTACGGTGTTGTGGCAGTGAATGAGAGTTGAATCTATCAAGTGTCTGGCAGTCAGCCATTTTCTGATCATGCTTATTCCTCATGGTATCCACTTGCGTTCCATTGCTCATGAAGACACAAAGGAATACTCCGGTTGGAACTTTATTGTAGTTATATGTTAAAAACATCCTAAAGATTGATTCTGTACTAAGTTTGAAATGTTTCTTCGACCTGTAATATAACTTTTTGAAGTTTTCATCCGATGTAACGCTGACCAGAATTAGCGTTTGGATATGTATACCAAAGACGCTAACAAAAGAAGGTATTTGAACATAAATAACGGACATTATCGAACAAAACAAACATTCATTGTGGACCTGGGATACCTGGAGTGCTTTCTTATGTAGATCATCAAAGGTAAGGGAATATTTATCATGTAATTTCTTGTTTATGTTGACGCAATCATTGCGGCTATTGTGACTTTTACTTCTGAGCGCAGTCTCAGATTATTGCATGGGTTTCTTTTTCCGTACATTAAAAAAAATATCTGACACAGCGGTTGCATTAAGGAGAGGTATATCTATAATTCCATGTGTATAACTTGTATTATCATCTACATCTACATTTCAGCCGTTGTTATGAGCCGTTCTCCCCTCAGCAGCCACCACTGCTGAGTATACAAAACATGACAATGCTGAACAGGTGAATCCAGGTGAATCCCTATTTTAAGAGTACCTTTCACTCATGTGTTATTTACAACGATTGCCTTCACTTAATTCCTTACATTCTTACGTGTGGAATTGAATTGAATTGAATTGCATGAACTATTTGCTTTCTTTGCATGGCGTGCTGTGATTCTACAGATTGGTAAGGCCTATATTAACTATGAGCATGGTTTGTGATTCAATGTGATACAATATGATTTTAAAAAATAAAAAACGAAATCAGTTACATTACCAGCTAAAACATTGTAATCAGATTACAGATTCTTTAGAAAAAAACTAGATGATTACTTCTTGGATTACTTTTGAATTCAGAAAGGATGTTGCGGGGGAAAAAAAGTCAGAGACCCCTTTTGATGGATCCTTTTCGTGTTCT
This sequence comes from Oncorhynchus keta, assembly GCF_023373465.1. NCBI lineage: Eukaryota > Metazoa > Chordata > Actinopteri > Salmoniformes > Salmonidae > Oncorhynchus > Oncorhynchus keta. Next base: position 48,906,319 of record NC_068439.1, on the reverse strand, counting down.
TCAAATCCAATCAAATTGTAATTGTCACATGCTCCGAATACAACGGGTGAAATGTGAAATGTAAGGTCTAAGACAGTTGTGAAGAGGGCATGACAAAACCTATTCCTCCTCGGGAGACTGAAAAGATTTGGCATGGGTCCTCAGATGCACTATCGAGAGCATCCTGCGAGCATCCTGAATGGTTGCTTCACTGCCTGGTATGGCAACTGCTCGGCCTCAGACTGCAAGGCACTACGGAGGATAGTGCGAACGGTCCAGTACATCACTGGGGCCAAGCTTCCTGCCATCCAGGACCTCTATACCAGGCGGTGTCAGAGGAAGGCCCTAAGAATGGTAAAAGACTCCAGCCACGTTAGTCATAGACTGTTCTCTCTGCTATGGCATGGAAAACGGTACCAGAGCGCCAAGTCTAGGTCCAGGAGGCTTCTATACAGCTTCTCCCCAAAAGACATAAGACTCCTGAACATCTAATCAAATGGCTACCCAGACTATTTGCATTGTTCCCCCTCCCCTCTTTTACACTGCTGCTACTCTGTTATTATCTATGCATGGGGGTGTGGTTCACAAATAACTTTGACGGGGTGGGGTTTTTGAGTTAATTTCCTCTAATTGCCATGGGGCGTAGAGAAAATGTTGCAGTTTAAAGTAAGTTTGCTGAATTCTACATATTTTGCCAAGTGAAGGAGAGAAGACTGCAATTTTAAAACAAATTTCATGCAATTCTACTCATTTTGCCATGGGGCAGAGAAACGTTTGCTGTTCTTAATATGATATCTGAGTGAGAATGACTAACAAAATCAATGGGGCCCCCCCGGTCTGTAATTCAACAGATTGGGGGGGCCCCATGATTACTACAAGTGTTGGCTAGCCTAACTTACCAATCTTAAAAATAGTTATCTGACATGGGCTAATTGAGTGACTATCAGTGAATAACATAACTGAGAAACTGCTGATGCAAAAACAAATTTCAGAATTGCACCTTGTTTATTCTACTATTCTAACTCTCAGCAGTAAGTAGATTTTTGGGGGGGCCGGGGGAAATTGATCCGTGGGCCTACAAAGGAGGGTCTGCGGGTCACCAGTTGCCTATCCCTGCTCTAATCGTTTGTTTGTTGTCCCCCGAGACCTAAAGCCCAGCAGGCCCAGCAGGAAGAGAGAGACAGCCGGCATGCAAACAGCCATCAGCTACCGAGCCTGACTACCGACAAGGACACTCACACAACGCTTGCTAAAGCACTACTAAAGGAAAGTGCTTATGTCTAACGTGCAAGTGGGATTTCAAGTTGGTAGATCAGTACATGTTCTAATTGTATGTTTGTTGTCCTCCACAACTACAGACCCAGGGGGGTGGGGGGGCATACCCAACGCACCTGCAAGAGGCTATCGGCTTGGTGTGAAGGAGAGCCCAGCAGCCAGCCAACGACTACCGAACCTGCCATCGATTACCGAGTCAGACGACAGAGGGAGAGGGGACTAATACAACGCTCACAAAACCACACACAGAGGACGACCCTGCTCGGGAAGAGCTGAATGAACTCTGCTTGGGAGATGACAAATGAAGGAACAAAGGTCAACCACCGCTCTGTGAGTGAACTAACTGCTGCTGTTAGTTTTGCCCCCGGCCTCATATTGATACTTATAGTCCTAACTCCTAGCCTTCCTATAAGTTTCTATCTGGGCTCTTACTCTAAATGTCACACCTCTTGAACGCACGTTTAGACAGCAGTACCCTTTTTAAAAAGAGAACAAATCATCAAGTGCTTTTTAAGATATTGTCACTATTATAAAAATCTGAACTTGTAATACAGAACCTTAATTGTACATTGTCTGTCTCTGTAGTTGTTTGCCGTGGGACCTTAAAAATCTTCTTTTGACATTAGCTCTTACGTTCTGCTGATAATATGATGCCAAGGATGAAGGCTGCTGACGGGGCTGATAATGAGTCTAATTTCAATGTTGTAGTCTATTATGCTGCTGCTGCTCTTGACTCGTCCTCTGCATCGGTGACAATGGCTCTCTGTAGGTATCCTTCGTGTTAAATCAAAAGTGATTGATTGCCTCATTCTACGTTGTTCTTTCTCCCTCTCTCTCTTTCTATCCCTCTCTCTCTGTGTACGGTATGTCTCCTTTTGTCTTGTTCTCTTTCTCTGTCTGTCTGTCTGTCTGTCTGTCTGTCTGTCTGTCTGTCTGTCTGTCTGTCTGTCTGAGTCATCCCTGTTTAATAGACAGACAGCCGTTCTGTTCTTTTCCCTGTAGTTCCATAAACGCAACAAAACATTGCCTATCCCCAGAGAGAGAAAGGGGAAAAGAGGATGGTGATAGATAGAGAGGGACACAGAGAGAGACAGAAAGAGAGGGGAATAAACAGGCATTTTCTGCTGTGTGTGGCGTGATGTGGTGGGTGAGAGAGTCAGTGGGTGTTCTAAACTCTTCTCTTAGCAACGGAGAGATCGTGTTCCACCGAGAGAACAGAACAGAACATGGCCAAAGAAACCCAGGCCAGGTAATTACCCACACAAACACACAAGCTGCTAACTTTACATCAGGAAACCGAGAATATCACAGAGGGAACAGAGAGAGAAAGAGAGAGAGAATGGTGAAATCTGGTTGTACGTTCGGCATGATCGGCAAAATGTCTCCCAATTACATTGGTTAGAATCTCCCTCTGTATCTGATCCTGCCACATATTAACAGGCGTGTGTCACCTCAGACCAGTTTGCATACGGTTTACATACATTTGCATCGTTTGACATTGAGGGATAATCCTATAATACGTAGACACATAAGGTAGAGTCAAGAATCAAGCCCCTCTAACTGCCTATGTACTATAGGAATAGCAACAAAGAACACTCTCTCTAGTCTACATCTAAAACATAATTGATCAATTAGTTGATGTTTTGATAAGACACTCATGAAGGCATCCTCGTAATAAAAGTTATATTATTTCTCAGGGGGTTCGCTGCAGTTTGGTCAAATGGACACATCGTCAGACAGAGGAGGATTAGACTGTTCTGTAAAGTGTTGAATGGACGACTATCTCGTTAGGGAGGAGAGATTGCATGTCGTCAGCCCTCTAACCCAGCTCTCTCTCTCTCTCTCTCTCTCTCTCTCAGATATGCAAAGTAGTTTTTATCTGAAATATACAAAAAGATTATAGAGAGGAAAGTTGAAAAGTATTTCAAAGCTCACTTTGATATACGTTGAGTAGGAGCATTGGTGTCATTTGGGGTTTGGAAGTTTCATGTCACTGCAAGTCGCTGGCCTACAGTGGTTTCCTTTGTACGAGTTTTGTTTCATATCTTCCTTGCAGAGTTGATCAAAAAGATGGAAAATGATGAATCATTCACAGTGTATGTTATTTATTGCATTTTAGATCTGTATTTATGAGGGAAACATACAGGCACACGCAAGCAGGGCTTGACTGTACTACCATGAATGCGCACCGTTCATAGTTTCACTACAGAAAAAGACAGTGAGGATGATGGTCTTTTATCTTGTGAGATGGCAGGAGGCAATGTTAATGTCAACACCCCGCCCCCCCCAACTCAACCCCCCCCATCGTGATTTAATTAGGTGTAAGGAATCAGCTTAGCTTCTCCCTTCTGAAGTGGAAGACTGCGAGGTCACATCCTGCTTACCCACGCACACGCACACGTACACGAGCACACACACACACACACACACACACACACACACACACACACACACACACACACACACACACACACACACACACACACACACACACACACACACACACACACACACACACACACACACACACACACGACGTTCCTGGCTTCCTGACTATGAGGAATGAATGTGACATGGCCTTGGAGGATTGGAAGAAGACAGGATCAGAGATCAGCCAAGCGATAAAGCTACCCAGACCAAAGAGCCCAGAGTGAAGGTTGGAATTTCCACCCCGGGTGTCATTTAGCCAGCGTCAAGTCAAGAGGAGCTAGAGTAACGTGACAGGAAGGATGGTGATTAACATGGCTGCCAGTTAAAAAGCACAGGAAGGATGGTGATTTACATGGCTGCCAGTTAAAAAGCACAGGAAGGATGGTGATTTACATGGCTGCCAGTTAAAAAGCACAGGAAGGATGGTGATTTACATGGCTGCCAGTTAAAAAGCACAGGAAGGATGGTGATTAACATGGCTGCCAGTTAAAAAGCACAGGAAGGATGGTGATTTACATGGCTGCCAGTTAAAAAGCACAGGAAGGATGGTGATTAACATGGCTGCCAGTTAAAAAGCACAGGAAGGATGGTGATTAACATGGCTGCGAGTTAAAAAGCACAGGAAGGATGGTGATTAACATGGCTGCCAGTTAAAAAGCACAGGAAGGATGGTGATTAACATGGCTGCCAGTTAAAAAGCACAGGAAGGATGGTGATTTACATGGCTGCCAGTTAAAAAGCACAGGAAGGATGGTGATTTACATGGCTGCCAGTTAAAAAGCACAGGAAGGATGGTGATTTACATGGCTGCCAGTTAAAAAGCACAGGAAGGATGGTGATTAACATGGCTGCCAGTTAAAAAGCACAGGAAGGATGGTGATTTACATGGCTGTCAGTTAAAAAGCACAGGAAGGATGGTGATTAACATGGCTGCCAGTTAAAAATCACAGGAAAGATGGTGGATACAGGACGGAAGCACATTGGAAACATGATCAAAGAGTCCACGCCCTTATGGTTGAGTCAAAACTGAATTACAAATGTCATTGACTACCATCTACAGTCCACTGTCACATCTTCCTACGCCAGGTGTGTGTTAGATTCCTCTTTAGTTCCACAGGAAAGAAGGGGATGGTGATTCAGCCAGGCTGTTTCTGACATACTGTAGACCCCTGGACGTGCATCATGTCTTGATTAGTAACACAATCACAACGACAACAACATAGCAAGGCTGCAGTCCTAGCATACTTGTTTGTTTAAGTGCCTTCGATCTATCTATTTTACAGACCTAAGACGACTTGGTTTCCAGTGTAAGCACATCAAGTGAATCACAACATCCAGAGGAGAGTCCAGCCCTGGTGAAGTGGAGTGCTCATATTCTATTACACCCTCTCGTTACCCCGACAGGATTTCCAAAGGCCCTGTCAGGGGCAGGTCAGCTAAGTGAGACGGCCGGGTCCATAACTGGCTGGTAGGAAACCATTGTGACACTCACTCACACACACACACACACACACACACACACACACACACACACACACACACACACACACACACACACACACACACACACACACACACACACACACACACACACACACACACACACACATTTGCACACAGACACGCGAACAAGCACGCACGCACACACACACTTGTTTGATAGGATGAGAGATGCATTCTGTCTGTCTGTATCAGTATGCTTCAGCAGAGACTCATAGGTTAGATAGAATTTTTTCTTTCTCATCCCGACACCTCTAAAGGTTCCTGCCTCCTGGGCACGACAAGTCATTTCAACGTGGAAATGTTGGTTGGTAACATTTGGTACAGAAGTTGATCAACCTGTATCCCCCCCCACTCAAAAAGGGTTGGCCAGGGGTTTGTTGAATTCCCAACGTGTTGTCACTATGCTTTCAACCACCTAAAAGCACAACCACATTCCAATGGAAAAACAATGTCTGATTGTTGGTTTAGCTGTCATCTAAACATGCTCTCGCTGCGCCTTCAACCACTTGAAAGGACAACAACGTTCAAATGAGAATACAATGTCGGATATTTTGTATTTATATCAACTTGATGTGGTATTACTGTGCTTCCTCTAATATCACAGCCAAACAACCTGGATTGCAGCTTAGATTGCATTCAAAGTACATAGTGCAAGTGTGTGTGGGAATGAAATGGGAATTAAAGACTAAGTCAGTGGCACAGTTGCAACTATGCAAGCAGAAGACACAACTCCTTCAACTGTTTATATATGGTTGCGTTGACAACCAAACACAATTCCCTATCCAGTTTGTCTACAAATGAATAATTGACATGTTGGATTCATGTCGCCATCTCAACCGAAGATCAAAGTTCAAGAATAGGAAAGGAAAGTAAAAAGGAATGGGGGATGTCTAGTCAGTTGTCCAACTGAATGTATCCAACTCCAACTGTTGGAGATTCTGCAACGATTACTACAGCAATATTGAAGATCTCCACAGACCTGCAACCTTTGCATGCAATTTTGAACATGAGCGCTTTCTACGGCTACACGAGAAGACATGTATAGTTACAGTAGGCTAACTTCCAAATGTGGCCGTGGATGTGTTACTCATTTTGAAGTTGAATAAATGCTGTTACATTAGTTTGTAAAATTGCCTCAAATGTGGGCTATTTAATGTATTAGAAAAGTATTATTGAATTGGTTATCAATGCAACCATATATCAACATTTAAATTATATCTAATGCATGGATTGTTTCATCTGAGCCACTGGCTTAATCCTATTCTTTAACTTTAATGTTGGTTTAGTTAGAGACACGAATCCAAGATATAACTTGTCAGCAAGTTAATAGGCTATTTACTGTATTGCAAAAAGGATATTGAATTGTGTTTGGTTGTCGACAGAACCAAATATCATAACTTGAAGGAGATGTATCTTTTGTGCCACTGACTTAGTCTGGCTTTCATTAAGGTTTTCTAGGAAATAATGACGAACGTGTTGGATTCACGTCTCCGTCTCAAACAAATATCAAAGTTAAACAAGAAAAGTAAATCAAATCAAACTTTATTTAAAGTCTATTTAAAGTTGGATTAGGTTCCGTCCGCTGGATCGAATCCCCGAGCCGACGGTAAAAATCTGTCGTTCTGCCCCTGAGCAAGGCAGTTAACCCACTGTTCCCCGGGCGCCGATGACGTGGATGTCGATTAAGGCAGCCCCATGTCCCTCTCTGATTCAGAAGGGTTGGGTTAAATGCGAAAGACACATTTCAGTTGGATACATTCAGTTGGACAACTGACTAGACATCCCCCATTCCTTTTACTTTCCTTTCCTATTCTTGAACTTTGATCTTCGGTTGAGATGGCGACATGAATCCAACATATCAATTATTCATTTGTAGACAAACTGGATAGGGAATTGTGTTTGGTTGTCAACGCAACCATACATAAACAGTTGAAGGAGTTGTGTCTTCTGCTTGCATAGTTGCAACTGTGCCACTGACTTAGTCTGTCTTTAATTCCCATTTGTCTACAAATGAATAATTGATATGTTGGATTCCTGTATATGTTTGCCCTATTTTTAGTAGAACCCTGGATTAAATTGAAACAACAGCTGCTGATGACTTTGCAAATGCTATATAGGCCTGAATAGTATCCTTGAGGATATAAGAGCATGGCTACATTTCATATTCTCTTTTAGACCTACCCATTGGAGTGATTTGGATAGCAACCGTGTATATATTTAGTTATTGAGGAAATATTTTTTCACGATAGCACATTGGTAGTAGTCAGTGAAAAATATCAAGGCTAAGCAGGCCTGGGCTTGGTTAAATCCCTGGAAATGGGAGACCAGATTAATAGCTATAGATATATCAACTCTGCTATTGGAGGTGCTACCCAGCCTAGTGTTTTTTTCTCTGGTGTTCTCTGTGAGTTTGTACCCAAACACCCCACAGCCACACACATAGCAGCTCATGTACAACTCATTACAGACGTCCAAACAGCAGCAGCCACAACCTGCTCCGTTAATCTGTCACTACACACACACACGCGTGTGCACGAACACACACACACACACGCACACACAGAGCCAGGGAGCCACGGGGTCACAATGGAAACTGTGAGTCATATGCTCTCTGCTGCCACTCTGAACCTAAATCAATTTAGCATTGAGTCACCACAGGGCTTTCTGTGTATGTGTGTGTCTGTGTGTGTGTGTATGCATGCTATTTTTCTGAGTGTGTACAAGCATATTGTACCAGAATGTTTCCATTAGTAAGAGCACATGCACATGTGGCGCTCACTTGCTTGCTTGCACAATGTGTTTGCTTGCTTGCGTGGGTTTGTAAGCCTGTGTGTTTATCTTTGGATGTGAATGTGTGTTTTTGCATGTATACCTACCTATATGTGCATGCCTGCTTTCCAGCCTGTGTGTCACACATACTTTACCCAGTAAGGCAGAGGGCAGGCACAGCGTGGAGGGGAAATCCTCTCTCCATGAGGAGGTACAATTGAAACCATAGCTTCTCTCTCCCTCCCTCCCTCCCTCCCTGTCGTGTGGGAGTCTGGGTGTGTATTGTTAATCTGTTCTTTCCTCTCTTTCCCTCGGCTCCGTCTGTCCTTACTGAGATGAGATAAAACAGAACGGAAGAGAAGAAGAAAAGAGGAACTTCATGAGACGAAGAAGAGGAGAGGCGTGTTAACAGACGACTCAGTTGAGGCGTGGGCAGCAGGCCATCTCAAAGTTAAGGCAGCGGGCAGTCAGGGAAGCTTGAAATAGAAGCTCGGGGGATTTCTTCTATCCAAAAGAGAAGCCGCAGCAGAAGCTGGGAGGCGGAGGCAGCACCTTTATTCACTCATTTAAAGGTGAATCTCTATGGGAACTGTGGAAACGCCTCAAAAACATCCATAACAAAAGTTTGCAATCAAGTGACGGAAAAAGTCAACCCTGTAGTAATTCATTAATTGCCCTGTTGCCACAGTCAACATGAATGCTCTTTTTCCTTGACAACGAGAGTGGTTCCGCCTTCCTCTTGTCGACACACTGTTGTAACACTTAGAAGACTAAATGAGTGCCGCGGTCCTTCTCAGATACACAGAGAACATTCCTCTCGAAGATAGACGGTACCTGCTGCTGGATTTATCTCCATCCGTTAAGTCATTCAGTCTGAAGCCTTCATGCATTTTGCTGGGCACAAATATGGTCAATATGTCACTGACGTTGGTCGACTCGCCACACATTTTCCATACAGATAAGACCTTTTAAACACACACACACACACACACACACACACACACACACACACACACACACACACACACACACACACACACACACACACACACACACACACACACACACACACACACACACACACACACACACACAGACACACACACACACACACACAAAGGCACACACAAATAATGGCCTGTGTGTGGTTGCACTGGTGTGATAAGCAGTGCACTGGCCCTACATGTAAATGCATGTGAATCCACATGGAGATAAGAAGCGGTACATTACGTCTCTGGTCCTGGCTGTGTTTCTCTGTGATACGGCACCTCAGATTCTATCAGGGAGACTTTGGCAGCCCGCGAACAGTGGTGGTAACACAGCCCCAACACGATTTAACAGATAGCCGGAGGCACCGTAGTGGCAGGTTGGGCTGAAAACAGTCCAACGCTAATTCTGTTTTTAACAGATTCTAGCTAGATGTAAAGTAGATTTAAAATGTAGCTTGTGTTGTGGTGTGACAGCACTGACAGGAGTAGGAGTGAGTCTCAGACAGACAGACAGACAGACAGACAGACAGACAGACAGACAGACAGACAGACAGACAGACAGACAGACAGGCAGGCAGGCAGGCAGGCAGGCAGGCAGGCAGGCAGGCAGGCAGGTAGGTAGGTAGGTAGGTAGGTAGGTAGGTAGGTAGGTGGGGGAAATAGAGAGACTGAAACCAGCCTTAGTGGAGCCAGATGAGTGTTCAGCCATCCACAGTCAGCCTACTGCATTCTCACAAACACCAGCCGACCTTTTAGGGATGCTAACTAATATCAAAGCTGGGATGATCATTATCATGATTCTGGTGATAATGAGAACATGCCTCTGCTTTGTTCGGGTTAAGGCTCGGGTTGCTACACAGCACTTTGTGACAAACATATTTGTATTAAGTCAGTACATTTTGATTGATGGATACTGTTTTAAAAGCACTCCCCCACACACGCGTATTGTTACAGTAGATGATTCTAACTGACACATAACATCTAAAATGCATTATGAAACATGGAAATACATCCATATTGTACAGCTCCAACAGTTTGCTAGAAAGTATTTTCTTTGAATTCCTCTATTCTGAATAGAAGCAGCAACAGCCCGCCAGTCTGCCAGCCAGAGTCAGTGTCTTGGCTCCCATCCACTGTAGCAGAACATAACTGTTAGAATGGAGTGGCTGGCTGCCTGAGATGACTCATCCTCCATTGATGAGCAGCACAGCCATCCATTCCACCTCAGGGAACCAGGCCCAGGCTGCACAGAGCTCTCCTCTCCCACACATGGTTCTCCTGACTGGATTGGGCCTCCTCTCCCCTTCTCATCAGCTACGCAGACCCCAGCAGCCCAGAGCTCTCCTCTCGTCTTCTTTCCCCCTCACACGGCCCTCCCGCCTGGGCTGGGCTTCCTCTCCTCTCCCCCTCTCCCCCGACATGCAGCCTCCAGCAGTTCTAAAGCTTAAATTAGAGGCTTGGCGCTGGGCCAGATGAGCAGGCTCTCTCAGTAGACTGCTACATAACAGGCAGGCTGCCATTCATTCTGCTAGAAGACTGGGACTGAGTGAGTCACATTCATAGTAGAGAGGGGTTGAGGCCTAGTACACTGGCTATGCCTGTTGGTTTTTACGAATGAGAGTGTCCCGAAATGCATTTAGTTTGTTCAAGAACATGACTTAACAACGTGTAGCATTGCGCATCCCCGTAGCAATAGCGTTCTTGCATGATCATATGCAATAGGTTCAATATGCATAATACAATGTGTACACGGTAAACATCGAGTCACCAGAGTCAAGATGAACCGAGTCACCAGAACTCTGTCACATAGAAAGGGCAAAATAATGAAATCTCTAGTTTGAATGTGTGTAGTGTGACCATCCTAATAGTCTGTCTGCTACTAGCGCAAGCATTTGCACCAGATCCAATCAAAGTGTGAGGAGAGCCAAGAGACCTGTATACAATGCACACTAAGAAAGAGGGTTCCTCAAGGGTTCTTTGGTAAGGGTGATGGTTCTATGTGGGACCATAATGACTCAAATAACCGTTGGAGGCCGTTAATGGTTCTTCGCAGGTCAGAAAATGATTCTTTCCTCTCTTAGTGATAATTCATATTAAGGGTCGGCGGCTCATTTGAATATTTGGGGGGCGGGGTTTGCGCACAGCTCTTTTTGCGCAACCATGAGTAAGAGTGTCATTCCAGTTTATCTAATATATAATATATAATATAATATATAATAATATAATATATGCCATTTAGCAGACGCTTTTATCCAAAGCGACTTACAGTCATGTGTGCATACATTCTACGTATGGGTGGTCCCAGGGATCGAACCCACTACCCTGGCGTTACAAGCGCCATGCTCTACCAACTGAGCTACAGAAGGACCACTATCTAATGTGTTGTGTTATGCTATTACATTATATATGACTATGGCCAGTGATGATGTCTTGTAGAAGACTCAAGTATGGCCTTGTGTCAATTGAAAATGGTTATCCAAGTCATTGATTCGCAATTCTTTCCTCAGGGACTCACAGACACTCCTGATCTAGCACACCTGATTCAACTTGTCAATTATTAACACAATAATAACACATATGGTATTTTTAACTATATCACAGGGTTACTGGAATGAAAAACTGTGCATGGTTCTTCAAAATGTTATTTGTAGAACCATTGAGATTGAGAAAGGTTCTTAATAGAACCATTCTCTAGAAAAGGTTCTATATAGCACCAAAATACATCGTAACCATAGCGGAACCCTTTTTAGTGCTAAAAATAAAAACGTGTATGGATCTTTTTGTAGCGCCATAAAGGTTCCATTTAGATTCTTATGCGCACGGTTCTTCATTGAACCTTCAAAAAGGGTTCTATATAGCACCAAAAATAGCCTTTATTTGGCACTATATCGAAAACAATGTTTTGTATGTACAGGTATTTTTCAGCATGAGGCAAAACAACATGAAAATACAAAGCTATAACATTGATATCAACTGCTGTCGTTGATATTTGACATTTCCTTATCATTTCATAGCCTTTTATCTTGCGTTTGTTCCTCCACATAGTGATTATATCACCTCGTCTGTGAGATTGGTTCTGAGAGTGGCTCACTCATTCCTCTCTCTGTTATTACATCAGCAGTCAGAGGGCCATCTCAGCACCATATTGCACAAACTGAGTATTCTAGAAACCATCTGCTAGGTTTCTCACTGTAGACCTTGCACTGCCGCTAGCTCTCAGAATCCACTTCACAAAGCAATACCACAGAACGAATGTCCTTCACACTACACGACACCAAAGTGTTTTCCTGTCTCTCGCACAAGAAAAAAAATAAAACATCTCACCTACTGTATAGCAAACGCTAATAGTATATCCCATTACCAGATACATTTAGCTAAATCTTTAAAGACATGTACGAAATGTTCCCAGTGTCTTTGGGATGAGTAGGTCTTTGGGATGAGTAGGTCTTTGGGATGAGATGTTCAGCCAAGTTCCAGACGTGGTTGTGGTTATTCGACCCGATGGGATACTACAGTTCAGGTGTTACCCAGGCTATTGTCAGTGTTTAGAATAGTACTGTCTCTATATACAGTGTTCCCTCAGTAGTCCAGTTGCCAGGTGAGGTGAGTAGTGACTGTGGAATGTGCACTGGGCATGTCTGTTTAGTCTGCTCCTGAACACTGTGAAGGAGCTGCTATGTTATTTTCTTGGCTGGCATGGCATTGACACTACTCTAGGACCAGGTGTGTGTGTGTGTGTGTGTGTGTGTGTGTGTGTGTGTGTGTGTGTGTGTGTGTGTGTGTGTGTGTGTGTGTGTGTGTGTGTGTGTGTGTGTGTGTGTGTGTGTGTGTGTGTGTGTGTGTGTGTGTGTGTGTGTGTGTGTGCGTCTGCACGTGTGGTTGTGCGCCTACGTTCGAAGCCTGCGTTTGTGTGCATGTTGACGTATGTGTGACCGGGCCCATTAGAAAAGAACAGAAGACAAGATTAGAAGGATTACATCCTCCGGGTGATTTATGCAGTTGTCTTTGAAAGGGATTGTGTCTCCAGAGAAGTTGAAACGGTGATAAGAGCTCAGTCTTTTGATGTATGCGTTGTGCATAAATGACGATGAATCCATTGACAGAAATGAACACGGTCTGTGTGTTATTTCATGGTGGTACCATTCGGACTGAAACGCACACGGAATGGAGAGGTGAGACCAGCAGCGTGACCTTACCTGACTGCACAGTAGATGACAGTTTTGTTTATGTTGACAAAATGTAAGCTGAGTGGCAGATAGTGAACTGTCACTAAACAGAGCTGCTAGCTAGGGGTCATTGTTACTGATTGCTGACACAGTACACAAGTGACACACACACACACACACACACACACACACTGACATGATTGTGGACTATGCACACGGAGCTCAGTCACCACGTCACAGGACAACAACTTCAGCTGTCCCCCAACCACACATGATGCTGTTCAAGTCAGCAGGAATGGTTGGTTGAGCAGGCTGGGTTGAGTCCATGAGAATTAACATACAATACAGGGTATTCTCAGCCTTGTCTCATCTCTGCATGTCTTCACAACTGTCTGAGAAGTGCTCTGGGGTTGCCCTACTTACAGGACAAAACATGAAAGATGGGATCCCTGAGTTCTTATCACAAAGCAGGGATCTTACAAACATCTGATGTATAGTAATGTGCATTCAGCAGGCTTTCAGTAGTCAAGTCATTCTTGTAGTAAAAGCAGGGATCAGAAAGACCTCTAAACCTACAGTAGAATGTATCATACACACTCCGTTAGCTGTTCCTCTCTGATCTTCTACAGCAAGACTCTCCTAAACCTCAAATCAGTTTCAGGCATTATCTACCAGATACAGTCACAGTTTATCTGATTTGGAGTCAGTAACAGGCCGTGTCCTAACACACACACACACACACACACGTGCCCTTAGACAGGATATGGCAGTTTTCTCCACTCTAGTCACAACATCCATATCTATTTCTCTAAACCATGATCTCCTACTCATGGAAAACAGAGACGCACAGACATACTTTTGTAATGGTTTCCGTTCATGTTGGCTTGCCTGTGGTAGCCAACGTTCCAGTCATGTGAGCTGTGATGGAATGCTGGGACCTCATGACCTGTACTGTACACCTCAGGCATGTTCTGTACAACATGTTGCCTTCTGTTAGCTGGTTATAATAGCAATACATCATTACTGTCGCCAGTAATACAGTAACTAAAGCATACTGACTGCAGGGTGTGCAAAGCTGGGCAACCTGATGCAGAGCACAAGCAGGTCAGATGAGGAGCTGGGAGAGAGCTAGGGCATCTGGCCATGCCGCCCGCTGAAGCAGATTGTAACCGAGGTCTCTGAGTCCTTGTCAACAAACTGTCAAGCATTATGTTGTGTTCAACAACACACATTCTGACCAGTGGAATGAGGGTCAAGAAAACACCCTCCCCAGCATGAATATCACCACTGCTGCTGTGGTGGGTGGTGCATGGGGGGGAGGGGCTGCTGCTGTCCCCAGAACGGTGGGAGTTTAAGGCAGTTGGAAAGAAGGCGATGTACACAACATGTGTGAAGGTGTCGAATGAATGTTCTCTGGCGAAGGTGAAGTCAATGGGCTGGGCCGAGTTGTTTGGTCCAAAAGGCTGCTGGCTGTCACTGTACAAGCTACCAATCGACAAACGCACAGCTGACCTCCAATGGAGGATCATACATGGGGCGATCGCCCCTGGTGCGTCTAGAGCTAAGCGTTGGGGAGGGTTGTCCATTTTGTACGTTAGCTCATCTCTTCGTACAGTGTCCAAGACTGGTAAGAATGTTTACTCTTGCTAAGCAGCTGGTTCTTGGCGGAGGGGTTCTCTTCCAGAATGTTCATTCTAGGACTGAAATACAGTTTCAGGCACAGGAGCGGTAGTCCTGCTGAAGCTTCTGTCAGGAGAAGCCAGGTTGACCATCTGGAAGACCAGGTAGAACTGTAATCTGTACAGGAGTCTGTGAATGTGGTGGGCAGTGCTCGGGGACTACATTAATACCATTACTTTTTGCAGTAACAAGTAACATAACGAAGTTACTGTTCCATTTGGAGTAATAATATTAGTTACTGATCAAAGAAGTCAGTTGTTACTTTTGTTATCGTTCCCTTCCTATTGTAGTTATTGATCCATATAAATATTTGTGATTATTGTTCCCTCTCTGTTGACGCAATATAAAATAATCCCCCTGCCCCAGATTCAAGTTCTTTTCGTACTCTCACCAAGTTCCTGTTAACACACACATACTACTACTACTACTACTAACAGCTTTAGTTAGGGAGGTGAAACATGGAAAAAGCGTCTAAAACCTGAACTTTCTCAGAGTGGAAGTACTCCCATTACTTTGATTTGTAGGACAAAATGACAAGGATATAACTACAAAACATAGACTGTGACTAGGCAAGAAACACCCCCCACTGCCATCAACACGACTTCCACCTCCCATCTGCTATCAACACGACTTCCACCTCCCCACTGCTATCAACACGACTTCCACCTCCCATCTGCTATCAACACGACTTCCACCTCCCCACTGCTATCAACACGACTTCCACCTCCCCTCTGCTATCAACACGACTTCCACCTCCCATCTGCTATCAACACGACTTCCACCTCCCATCTGCTATCAACACGACTTCCACCTCCCCTCTGCTATCAACACGACTTCCACCTCCCCACTGCTATCAACACGACTTCCACCTCCCCTCTGCTATCAACACGACTTCCACCTCCCCACTGCTATCAACACGACTTCCACCTCCCATCTGCTATCAACACGACTTCCACCTCCCATCTGCTATCAACACGACTTCCACCTCCCATCTGCTATCAACACGACTTCCACCTCCCCTCTGCTATCAACACGACTTCCACCTCCCATCTGCTATCAACACGACTTCCACCTCCCATCTGCTATCAACACGACTTCCACCTCCCATCTGCTATCAACACGACTTCCACCTCCCATCTGCTATCAACACGACTTCCCCCTCCCATCTGCTATCAACACGACTTCCACCTCCCCACTGCTATCAACACGACTTCCACCTCCCATCTGCTATCAACCCGACTTCCACCTCCCCACTGCTATCAACACGACTTCCACCTCCCCACTGCTATCAACACGACTTCCACCTCCCCACTGCTATCAACACGACTTCCACCTCCCATCTGCTATCAACACGACTTCCACCTCCCCACTGCTATCAACACGACTTCCACCTCCCCACTGCTATCAACACGACTTCCACCTCCCATCTGCTATCAACACGACTTCCACCTCCCCACTGCTATCAACACGACTTCCACCTCCCCTCTGCTATCAACACGACTTCCACCTCCCCTCTGCTATCAACACGACTTCCACCTCCCCTCTGCTATCAACACGACTTCCACCTCCCCTCTGCTATCAACACGACTTCCACCTCCCCACTGCTATCAACACGACTTCCACCTCCCCACTGCTATCAACACGACTTCCACCTCCCCTTGCTATCAACACGACTTCCACCTCCCCTCTGCTATCAACACGACTTCCACCTCCCATCTGCTATCAACACGACTTCCACCTCCCCACTGCTATCAACACGACTTCCACCTCCCCTCTGCTATCAACACGACTTCCACCTCCCCTCTGCTATCAACACGACTTCCACCTCCCCCCTGCTATCAACACGACTTCCACCTCCCCTCTGCTATCAACACGACTTCCACCTCCCCACTGCTATCAACACGACTTCCACCTCCCCTCTGCTATCAACACGACTTCCACCTCCCATCTGCTATCAACACGACTTCCACCTCCCCTCTGCTATCAACACGACTTCCACCTCCCCTCTGCTATCAACACGACTTCCACCTCCCCTCTGCTATCAACACGACTTCCACCTCCCCTCTGCTATCAACACGACTTCCACCTCCCCTCTGCTATCAACACGACTTCCCTTGAAGCACCTGCAAAGGCAACACGCCAACACAAAACTTTTAGCTGAAGACCCCCGAGACCTGACCACTGCTGCTGAAGACGACCATAGGCCTACCTCGTCCAAACAAGGCTTGATTTGAGTCGTATAATCGGTCATCATTAGGCTACTTGTGTTGGTGTATAGGCCTGCGTAGTAGAACGTCGACATTGTTTGCAATGAGTGAGGACGCGCAATGTTTAGGTGTAATGCAAAAGTTAATTCAATGTAACCAATTACTTTTCCCAGGGAGTAAATGCGTAAAGTAATACATTGTTGTTGAAAGAATGAACGAATAATAGGCCATGTATTATTTTTCCAAGGTGATTACTCCAACACTGGTCGTGGGCATGCTCGAGGGGTTGGTGGCAACAAGACTGAAGGTGGAATATGCCTACTACAGTTTTGTTTGGGAACCTTAGGCTCTTCATCCATACATAGGGCCATCAGGGGGTGTTGTGCTCTGTTGACGATGAGGGGGATCTGCGTTTGTCTTTTCTTTTTTAAATCTGCCCAAACTTCTGTTTTTCTTACAGGCTCGTACACATCAGCGCGGTTGTACATGATGGTTGAATGTTGATGTACTGTACGGTCTTGACTCAATAAAGTGTTTTTTCTCTCTCTATCTCTCTCTCCTCCCTTCCTTCTCCCCATTTCATCTATCTCTGTCTGGTGAGGGCTTTTCAGTTGTACCAACACAGTATATCACCACAAGCTAGGGGTCCAACCCAGTGTTGGCAAACACTTCCATTTCTTCCCCATGAAACTTTTTCAAAAGGAAGAAATCATCAATCCAGTCCTACAATTGCTCAGTGCCCTCTATCTGACCCTGAGGCATCAATTTTAAATGGATTTTTTAAAAATTGTTGGACATAAGACTGTAAAAACACCAGGAAATCAGCTCCAAGTGATTTTAATTTTGGAAATCCTCCCAAGTATTCCCACGCATAATAGAGAGACGTGATCGTGTACAAATGTTAGCAAGGTTAGAAATGATTATGTTTCAGTCAAATATTCTATCTGTTTGTCTACGCGGCTGAATCTCGTTGATAATCCCTGGGCCAGATTCTCTTCTGAACAACGAGATCAGTGAGCAAGGAAACCCAAACACGACACCGCCTTCTTTTACAAACCTCTCAGCGCCGCACCCCGCAGCACAGCGGAAGCCTGCTTACTTGTTTGATGCATGCTTAAACCAACATCCAAACGGCATAGTTTGATTTCTTTGAACTGTGCTTCTGCTGCTCAGATCATGCTTCTACGCTACAGTCGAGATGATGGGGCCTACCACCTGCAATGTCATAACCGAGGATGGCACCGTGGTGAGACTTCAAAGGTGGATAGATACTGCTGCTGTAGATGCGCTAGTTATTGGTGCATTGACACATTTAAAAACAGGTCTCTCATACTTTTCACTGACTTCATTGTCTTCTTTGGGGATATGTTGTTATTGTCATCAGATAGTTTCAATATGGAGACAATTTCACAATGTTTCATAGTAATTCATAATAATCGATAAGTGATGGGTACACCAATCAGCATATCAGCATATAGCTACACTCTAAAAGTAGGGGTTCAACAAGGGTTCTTCAAAGATCCTCGAAGTTCTTCAAAGAAGCTTATGGTTCTTGGCACTGAAAATTGCACCAAAAGGTTCTTCAAAGAACCCCATAGGAGGTGGGGTTCATCGAGGAACCTCCTTAGTTGGTGTGGGGTCTTGCAAGAACCTAACTGCCCAACTGAAACATTTCGATTTGAATTTGAAAGGAAGCAAGTGCCGGCACTTAACTGAAAAATGTAAAGAGCTCCTCAGTTTAAGGTCAAGTTTGTCCCTTATATGATCTAAATTGATATGGTTTTATTATGATACCATCGATCCTTTCAGGGCTCGAGTGCTGCAGCGGGGCTCCCGGTGGCGTTCTAAGGCATCTCAGTGCTCGAGTGCTGCAGCGGGGCTCCCGGTGGCGTTCTAAGGCATCTCAGTGCTCGAAGCATCACTACGAGACAATGGTTCCATTCCAAGCTGTATCACAACCAGATGTGATTGGAAGTCCCATAGAGCGGCGCACAATTGGCCCAGCGTTGTTCATGTTAGGGTTTGGCCGGGGTAGGCCGTTAATTGTAACTAAGAATTTGTTCTTAACTGGCTTGCCTGCTAAATAAAGGTTCCTTAAAAAAAAAATATTTAAATATATATTTGTATTTTTGTGCAAATCTCTCAAAACAGAAATTGGAGACAATTCAATGGATATGAAAATCAACAGAGGTAAGAATATGTAGTCTATAAGAATATGTTGAAGGCTAGCTGTAATGGGTGCAGATGACTGAACTGCTCACTTTTGTGTCTGTCTCTACAGGTAAACAGACGAGGAGGCATGCAAAGGTATGTCAATTGGTATTGATTGGTATGTTATGCAGATCACATGTTACAGTTGAAGTCGGAAGTGTACATACACCTTAGCCAAATACATTTAAACTCAGTTTTTCACAATTCCTGACATTTAATCCTAGTAATAATTCCCTGTCTTCGGTCAGTTAGGATCACCACTTTATTGTAAGATTGTGAAATGTCAGAATAATAGTAGAGAGAATGATTTATTTCAGCTTTTATTTATTTCATCACATTCCCAGTGGGTCAGAAGTTTACATACACTCTAAGTATTTGGTAGCATTGCCTTTAAATTGTTTAACTTGGGTCAAAAGTTTTGGGTAGCCTTCCACAAGCTTCCCACAATACGTTTGGGGGAATTTTGGCCCATTCCTCCTGACAAAGTAGGTGTAACTGAGTCAGGTTTGTATGCCTACTTGCTCGCAAACACTTTTTCAGTTCTGCCCACAATTGTTCTATGGGATTGAGGTCAGGGCTTTGTGATTGCCACTCCAATACCGTAACTTTGTTGTCCTTAAGCCAGTTTGCCACAGCTTTGGCAGTATGCTTGGGGTCATTGTCCATTTGGAAGACCCATTTGTGACCAAGCTTTAACTTCCTTACTGAGTGGTGAGTGGCCTTTCAGGTTATGTCGATATAGGACTCGTTTTACTATGGATATACAGTGGGGAGAACAAGTATTTGATACACTGCCGATTTTGCAGGTTTTCCTATTTACAAAGCATGTAGAGGTCTGTCATTTTTATCATAGGTACACTTCA
The DNA here is from genome assembly GCF_023373465.1 of Oncorhynchus keta. Lineage (NCBI taxonomy): Eukaryota > Metazoa > Chordata > Actinopteri > Salmoniformes > Salmonidae > Oncorhynchus > Oncorhynchus keta. The sequence goes on along the minus strand of NC_068439.1, from coordinate 48,886,247 downwards.
ACTGTGAGAGACGGAATCTAAAACAAAAATCCAGAAAATCACATTGTATGATTTTTAAGTAATTAGTTAGCATTTTATTGCATGACATAAGTATTTGATACATCAGAAAAGCAGAACTTAATATTTGGTACAGAAACCTTTGTTTGCAATTACAGAGATCATACGTTTCCTGTAGTTCTTGACCAGGTTTGCACACACTGCAGCAGGGATTTTGGCCCACTCCTCGATACAGACCGTCTCCAGATCCTTCAGGTTTCGGGGATGTCGCTGGGCAATACGGACTTTCAGCTCCCTCCAAAGATTTTCTATTGGGTTCAGGTCTGGAGACTGGCTAGGCCACTCCTGGACCTTGAGATGCTTCTTACGGAGCCACTCCTTATTTGCCCTGGCTGTGCGTTTCCGGTCGTTGTCATGCTGGAAGACCCAGCCACGACCCATCTTCAATGCTCTTACTGAGGGAAGGAGGTTGTTGGCCAAGATCTCGCGATACATGGCCCCATCCATCCTCCCCTCAATATGGTGCAGTCGTCCTGTCCCCTTTGCAGAAAACCATCCCCAAAGAATGAGGTTTCCACCTCCATGCTTCACGGTTGGGATGGTGTTCTTGGGGTTGTACTCATCCTTCTTCTTCCTCCAAACACGGCGAGTGGAGTTTAGACCAAAAAGCTCTATTTTTGTCTCATCAGACCACATGACCTTCTCCCATTCCTCCTCTGGATCATCCAGATGGTCATTGGCAAACTTCAGATGGGCCTGGACATGCGCTGGCTTGAGCAGGGGGACCTTGCGTGCGCTGCAGGATTTTAATCCATGACGGCGTAGTGTGTTACTAATGGTTTTCTTTGAGACTGTGATCCCAGCTCTCTTCAGGTCATTGACCAGGTCCTGCCGTGTAGTTCTGGGCTGATCCCTCACCTTCCTCATGATCATTGATGCCCCACGAGGTGAGATCTTGCATGGAGCGCCAGACCGAGGGTGATTGACTGTCATCTTGAACTTCTTCCATTTTCTAATAATTGTGCCAACAGTAGTTGCCTTCTCACCAAGCTGCTTGCCCATTGTCCTGTAGGCCATCCCAGCCTTGTGCAGGTCTACAATTTTATCCCTGATGTCCTTACTCAGCCCTCTGGTCTTGGCCATTGCGGAGAGGTTGGAGTCTGTTTGATTGAGTGTGTGGACAGGTGTCTTTTATACAGGTAATGAGTTCAAACAGGTGCAGTTAATACAGGTAATGAGTGGAGAAAAGGAGGGCTTCTTAAAGAAAAACTAGGTCTGTGAGAGCCGGAATTCTAACTGGTTGGTAGGTGATCAAATACTTATGTCATGCAATAAAATGCTAATTAATTACTTAAAAATCATACAACGTGATTTTCTGGATTTTTGTTTTAGATTCCGTCTCTCACAGTTGAAGTGTACCTATGATAAAAATTACAGACCTCTACATGCTTTGTAAGTAGGAAAACCTGCAAAATCGGCAGTGTCTTTCTGTCTTTGTAAGGTCTTTGAAAGCCAAGTTAACAAACAGATTACTGACCATTTCGAATCACACCGTACCTTCTCCGCTATGCAATCTGGTTTCAGAGCTGGTCATGGGTGCACCTCAGCCACGCTCAAGGTTCTAAACGACATCATAACTGCCATCGATAAGAGACATTACTGTGCAGCTGTATTCATCGACCTGGCCAAGGCTTTCGACTCTGTCAATCACAACATTCTTATTGGCAGACTCGACAGCCTTGGTTTCTCAAATGATTGCCTCGCCTGGTTTACCAACTACTTCTCTGATAGAGTTCAGTGTGTCAAATCGGAGGGCCTGTTGTCCGGATCTCTGACAGTCTCTATGGGTGTGCCACAGGGTTCAATTCCCGGGCCAACTCTCTTTTCTGTATACATCAATGATGTTGCTCTTGCTGCTGGTGATTCTCTGATCCAACTCTATGCAGACGACACCATTCTGTATACTTCTGGCCCTTCTTTGGACACTGTGTTAACTAACCTCCAGATGAGCTTCAATGCCATACAACTCTCCTTCCGTGGCCTCCAACTGCTCTTAAATGCAAGTAAAACTAAATGCATGCTATTCAATCGATTACTGCCCGCACCTGCTCGCCCGTCCAGCATCACCACTCTGGACGGCTCTCCCTACAATGTGATTTTCTGGATTTGTTTTTCTCATTTTGTCTGTCATAGTTGAAGTGTACCTATGATGAAAATTACAGGCCTCTCTCATATTTTTAAGTGGGAGAACTTGCACAATTGGTGGCTGACTAAATACTTTTTGCCCCACTGTACTCTTTCTCCCCACTGTATATACTTTTGTACCTGTTTCCTCCAGTATCTTCACAAGGTCCTTTGCTGTTGTTCTGGGATTGATTTGCACTTTTCGCACCAAAGTATATTCATCTCTAGGAGACCGCGTCCCCTTCGCGTCCCCTTCGCGCCCCCTTCCTGAGCGGTAATGATGGCTGCTTGGTCCCATGGTGATTATACTTGCGTACTATTGTTTGAACAGATGAACGTGGTACCTTCAGGGATTTAGAAATTGCTCCTAAAGATGAAACAGACTTGTGGAGGTCTACAATTTTTTTTCTGAGGTCTTGGCTGATTTCTTTCCCATGATTTTCTCATGATGTCAAACAAAGAGGCACTGAGTTTGGAGGTAGGCCTTGAAATACATCCACAGGTACACCTCCAATTGACTCAAATTATGTCAATTAGCCTTTCAGAAGCTTCTAAAGCCATGACATAATTATCTGGAATTATCCAAGCTGTTTAAAGGCACCTTGGTGTATGTAAACTTGACCCACTGGAATTGTGATACAGTGACTTATAAGTTAAATAATCTGTCTGTAAACAATTGTTGTAAAAATTACTTGTGTCATGCACAAAGTAGATGTCCTAACCGACTTGCCAAAACTATAGTTTGTTAACAAGAAATTTGTGGAGTCGTTGAAAAACGAGTTGTAATGACTCCAACCTAAGTGTATGTAAACTTCCGACTTCAACTGTACCTCTTCAATGAATATCCCATAGGCCTCTACATTATGGACAAGGTATGCGTATGAAACCCATTATCAAAACAGTTTTTTTTTTAAATTTCACATTCACCACAACAACCAAGGTATGAATACTGTCGTATACCTGTTTTGTTAAAGATTTGTATAATTACTATTTTTTTGGAAACACAGATTTCACCTCTGATGAATATAACAGGAAAGCTGTTTGATCACCATGCACTGCAAAATCATTCTGTCTATGGATACGGAGAACATCAACACATTAACATCAACACGCCAGAAGATAAACCCATTGGACTTGGGGCTCTGCTGGGAGTTTACCTCATATTTAGAATAGTTTATTCTGCTTTGCCACTAAAATCATAATAAACACTGACAATTCAAACATGGCGTTATTGTTAAAGCTATGACGAATTCTCATTACTAAGAAAGTGGAAATAATGCAGAATCTTGGTGTTTAGTATTGATCAATGTTACTCCTCATCTCTCCACTATGATCGTAGATGTGAGGTGAGTGTTTGGTTGCAAAATGGTGCTACACATTGGAGGCAGAGGAGGTTGGCACTTTGAGATGTAAGTGAATACGAATCATAAATGCCAGCTTGTTCACTTTCATCGGAAAGCACAGGACACAGAATGTCCTATTTGAAACATGACAGCGTTTATAAATGGAGAGAAGAATGTTATTTCCCAGGGGAAGTGTGTGTGTGTGTGTGTGGGTGTGTGTGTGTGTGTGTGTGTGTGTGTTTACAGCCCTCCGTGGTGTGTTCCCTTGGGGATGGAGACAGGGTTGCCATGGTAGCAGCTTGAATGTTCACAGCAGTGTGTGTGTGTGTGTGTGCATGATCATGATTGAGGCTGGTGCAAGACAAGGATATTGTGCCTAACAATTTCACAACCTTTCATAATTATTATGGAACATAGAGGTCAACCAGCACTTGTCAACCCTACAAAATGCCTATATAGTAATTACATGACATGTATTGCATTATCATAAACATAACCAGCACTTATCAACCCTACAAAATGCCTATATAGTAATTACATGACATGTATTGCATTATCATAAACATAACCAGCACTTATCAACCCTACAAAATGCCTATATAGTAATTACATGACATGTATTGCATTATCATAAACATAACCTTGTTAACCCTGGTTAACCCTTTTGCATCAAAACACAGACTGACAGTGTAGTAAACTATTTTCCCTGATCTCCTGTCTGCTTGACCAGGTTAATGTTCACTACAATCATTGGACATAACTGGCAGTGTATTGAAATATAACAACTTGCCGAACAGTAAGTTCTTGTGGCCCTCCAGAGCTTGTAGGCAGCTCTTACTCTTCCTAAAATGAGCTAATACCAGTTAGACAAACTCCAAAAAGACTTTGGTCCTTCCCTGTCATCTTCAATCAAGCCTTGTCACAGACAAGCCTGTCTCTGTGGATCAATTCACATCACTCCCAATAAACCGGCTGGTTCTCAATGGCCTGTTGGATCACGTGACCTTGTCTGTGACTGTTGAATACTGACTTGCTGGCCTAGAGTCGTGTCGCTAAATACAGACTTACTCATTAGTTTAAGAATAAATGTGATGTGATGTTTTGTGTCTGTTTTTGGTAGTGATGGGACACATGGAAACACACACACACACACACACACACAAACACCACACACACAATGGTTAATTACGTCGATTGGTAGTGATGGGACACAGGAGAGAGAGAAAATATTAAATGGCTTATTATTATTCATTTTGCTGGGGTTGTGGTCACCCAAATAGTTCCATTGTCCCCGTCCCCCCCAGAATAAAATGTAAAAAGCAAACAAAAGCTACTGAAACACACAAAGTGGAACAGCAAATAGGTCTACAGCACTTTCACACTTAGACTGTATACTGCAGCCTATTCTAAACCGTGTGCTCTTAGGCGTTTTATGGTAAGTTAATGCATGACACATTCAGTCATTTCACTCCAACTTAATCAAATACGCTAGCAGAACAGGGCACAAGTGTATCTCATCTTCATTGTCGGTCCATTTGGAAGACTTAAGCCTCCAGCCACTGTTGTATATTTTCATTTGTTAGGCTTTTTCCTGCGCTACTATCGTTAATCTCTCTCGACCTATGAGTGAGTCATTCAGTGAGATGACAGAGCCGCCACACAGCCTGTTTCTGCTGTCTGGCTCGATGAGATGAGGGAGAGATTCAAGCAACTGACGCCCATCGTGATGGCTCCCCGGAGCTAGCAGCAATGACTGTCTACACAGAACATCTCCTCCGTGGAACCCACCACTGTATATTAACACAATCACCCACTCAGACAGCCACGCTTACACAAACAGACACAGACACACACACACACACACACACACACACACACACACACACACACACACACACACACACACACACGCGCGCGCACGCACGCACGCACACACACACACACACACACACACACACACACACACACACACACACACACACACACACACACACACACACACACACACACACACACACACACACACACACACACACACACACACACACACACACACACACACACACACACACAATTACTGTGCAGCCCGCAACCTTACAAAAAAAATAGAACTCATGACACAACGTACCTACTCAGACATTTACACAGCAAACTTGTGGTACTTTGAATAAGACCACATTTCCATTTTGATTCATGTTCTATTCTTCTATTGTTGAGGCATAAAAGGATTTGGGGCTGAGGCCAACATGTCAAATTAGGGTCAATGGAGATGCCAGTGTTTATTTGATTGGAGAAGTTGTCCTGCAGGGTTTCATCACCCCAATGCTGACTGGTTGGTTTCACCCCCGACTTCAGCAAAGGCCTCATTGTTTTCAACCCCCAACATTTCCCTGTGCTGTTCTAAGTATATAAGATGCTTATGAAGTTATAAAGTTACAAAGTGCTGAGATAGGGCAAAAACTGCACACTATTGGTTTATATGCTCCCAGACAGTGTTTATGGTCGATATGTTGCTATAATAAACTCTCGGATCATCCTAACAGTGTGCAGTTTCCTAATTAAGTGCTCACTTATGCATATCTCAAGCACATTAGAATGTTGCTCTCTGAGTTGGGTCATATTGTCCGGGGACAGTACCTGGTACACAAAGCATTCCTCACACATCCATAGAATCACAAAATAATGATTAATGCAGTCATAACATCAAGCATCAAGGGTTCACACTCTCCCGTTCGTCGTAGTTGAGATAAATAAACCACACTGACATGATTGGTTCATGTGACCCATGAGACATGCCTTTTTTTCGTGATAGTGTAAGACACAGACATAAGGTTAGAATCAGCCTCTGGTCTTTCTCTTCACACTGTTGAACCCATACAGCCCTCACACCATCTTCTGTTGTGACAGCCAGGGAGACAAATACTTACTGTACTGCCAAGCTTAAGCTCTGGGGTCATGGGGCTACAAGTAAGTAAGAAGCTGCCTCTTAGCACTGCTCCCTGGGATGTTGTCAGATGGTTTGCTCTCAACGTGCCAGTTTGTTTGAGTTTGAATCCTCAGTCCATCTACTTTACAGGCAGGGAGACCCATTTTTACTGGCAAGCACACAATCTGAAAAGGTATGCAGTGTGTAGGCCTGTAAGGTTAGGGGCGCCAGGTAGCCTAGGTGGTTAGAGTGGTGGGCCAGTAACCTAACGGTTGCCGGATCAAATCCTTGAGCGGTCAAAGGTCGTAAATCTGTCGTTCTGCCCCTGGTAGGCCGTCATTGTGAACAATAATTTGTTCTTAACTGACTTGCCTAGTTAAATAAAGGTTAATAATAATGTAAGTCTAAAGCTATGGTTCTAAGCAGTGGACCCTATGGTTCTAAGCAGTGGTCCCTATGGTTCTCAGATGGTCTGCTCTCAAGTGTAAGTATTAATGAAGGTGGTGCTTTGAACAGGAAGGAAGTTGCTCGTCTGCTCCTGCTTTAACAATAAAGAAACACAGTCCTATAGCATACCATGGCAAGGAGTTCTGAAATAGAACAACTGCCCCGCATGCTCTCAATTAGTAGATTGTTATTGACATGTAGGACATTGTCCGTGGTCGACAGATCTGATTACACGTTGATAGGCCTATCCTATGGCCTAATACAGCTGTAATTTGTGTCGACATTGTTTGAGCGTCATTGTTGTGTTGTAATTCAATGTGACCAGGCTCTGTCACAAACAGGTCACAGAGGAAAGAAAAGGGATGGAAATATGAGCGTAGTCATATCATCACTGTAACATCATCCTCACCTCTCTCTCTCTCTCTCTCTCCCTCCTGCTCTCAGGTGAAAGCTGGCTCACGGTCCCTACGAAGGGACGAGTTCTGGGCCAGAACATGGCACACGTACGTACGTACTCATCCTCAAAATAACCTCTTTTACACTCAGTTGAAAGTGAGAGCCGCTGCAGCTGCTCTACCCAATAGACTGACTCACTTCTGGGAAACGTCAGCTTAAGCAGACAGCAAGGTCTGAATCATGGGTGTTCAAGATATCAAAATAAACCCATGGGTGACTTCTGAGGGTTGATTTCATGCGAGGGGAGGCAGAGTTGTGCAAGGGGTAAGGGGTGCGGGGGGAGGGGCTTGTCGAAACGACAAGTGAGAATGTTTATGACAAGGTGTGAATTGAGAAAGGTGATAGAGGTACACAATGTGGCTCCTTATGGTGGGTGAAAGGTTTTTACGTAATTATGATAAATAAGTCCTGCTGAATATATCCACATTAGAATGCTTTGCATTGTTACCAAGAGCAGACTGCAGAAAAACACTTGATGGACCGACCGTTTTAGGTGTGAAGCATGTTGAACGTTTATCTTTCTTTGATCTCCTTAAATGACGAGTAATACCTCGAATGCTAAATGCCTCTGTGTCTTTTTATATGGCAGCGGTCTGGCTGACAGACAGCCTTAAGGCGTCCGCATGCTTCCCAGATGAAACCGTTTGGAAGAGTTTGAGCATATACTATGAACGAGATTTTGGGACGTTTTTGTTAAGTTTTTGACTTTGGTGAAGGTTTTTTCGGTTGTTCGGGCACACGCCATTTGTTTCCGGACACAAGGCCCTTAAGTTCAGAGCCGAAGTATACGCCCCTTCGTCAGTGATTGGTCAACAGTAGGGGTTCTTCAATAACGTTTTTGTTGTCATTCAATGAGAGACGACTCGTTTTCATGCAAATAATTTTCATTGGGAAATACTGCACCAAACATCTTAGAAGATCTCCTCAGCAAAAACCTAAAAATAAATGACACATTTCTTGAGTTATCTTAGATTAATTCGGACTATTCTCAAAATGGACAAACAGTACTATTGACGCTTTTTATTGTTTTTAAAGCGACGGGGCAGTAGCCTAATGGTTAGAGCGTTAGGCCAATAACCAAAAGGTTGCTAGAGCAAATCCCCAAGATGACAAGGTAAAAATGTGTTCTTCTGCTCCTGAACAAGGCAGTTAACCCACAGTAAATACGAATTTGTTCTTAACTGACTTGCCTAGTTAAATAAAGGTAACATTTTTTAAAATATATGCGAGCACACTCGTTTGGTTCGGCGAGGCGCCAGCCGAACTGAAGCATGCTGACGCCTTCTCTCTCCAGTCTAGAGAGCAGGGCAGCGCATCTCAGTCCCCCCGGAGCCGCTCTTCCCCTCTTCCTCTATGGTCTCGTGGCACAGCTCTAGGGTCAGCTAACTTTCCCCAAATCTTCATGTTAAAGTGGCACTCCAGTCTCCTTTTTATCTCAGACCTATTTACTTAACAAAAGGCACATCTCAATAGGTGGTCCAGGTAAGTCATGACATAGTGTGGGGCTCCTCCACTGTTCCTCAAGCAAGAGGGAGGCTGATGACATCACCACTTCCCATCAAAGCAACTCCTTGAAGTTTTCAGTTGTGTCTAAAAAAAATACTATTTTGCTCAAAAAATATATTTTTACCCTTTAGTGTGTGTATACTTTACTGTATTTACATTTGGGATTTCACTTTTCAACAGGACAATTTCAAATATCACTGGAGGACGACTTAGGGTGGAAAGCTGGTCTAAGTCTTAGGGGCAACATCATCTTCCTACTCCTTTCCTACTCCTAGTGTGGCGACTGAATAGTGAATAAGGACGCTCCGGGGATTTATTCCAGACAGGAGTCCTCCTCACTGATGTTTGCAGTCCTGGAGGACAGATCTCTCACACACATGCTCCGAGGTGCTTGGTAGGCCTGCCATTTCTCCTCAGCACAAACGTGTTTAGAGAGCGAATGTGTTTCAATCTTGTGGTTTTTCATCTCTCTACTCCTCTCTTCTCCTCTGGAGAATGGATCAAACCGCCAGGGAATGGGTCAAAGTGTTTTGGGGATTATTTTTCTATTTCATGCACAGCTGCTCTGTTGTCATAGATTAACAGAATCTAGGGTGAAATCCAGCAGGACGTGTGTATGTTGGGCCATAGCTCGGATGTTTGAAGTTGGAGTGGGCGAGCATGTAAATTCCAACGGCATTTGCTCAGTGATAACGTTTAACTCCCAGTGATAACTAAAACCAAGATGAACATGTTTACGTTATCTACATTAATTATATGGTAATAGTCTCTTTGAGATCTGTGAAGGACAAACAAAGCCTTTGATTGCAACCGAAGCTCCGTGTATGAAACGATACAAAGAAGGATCCTGGGTGGGTGGGAGCTGTGGTATGCGGTGGATATTGGAGCAATGCATATGCACTCACACGCAAACACACACACACAGAGACCATATTATACGATAGTGTGTAGGTGCATTGCATTTAGCAGCTGTTAACCACCACCACTAATATAGAAGAGACCTGTCTCTGTGTGAAAAATGTATTACCATGTAGAGTGGGTTTAGTTAGGCATGGCTATGAGATGAGAATATCCTTCCTCAGAATATTGTGTGGAATCCTAACTGCAATTCTATAGCTGCCAGCATGTATGGGAGGAAAGGGGCAAAATGAACGCTTCTGTCCGTGTCTCCCTCCCATGCAGCTGCAGGCGTTCCTTTAAACGTGTCACATTCCGACGTGGAATTGCTCAATCTTGCTCTCACACCCCCTTCCTTGCCCTTTCCATCAGTAGAGGGCCCAGGTCACACATAGGCTGTATGCACACATGACTGTAAGTCGCTTTGGATAAAAGCGTCTGCTAAATGGCATATATTATTATTATTATTATAATGTCACGCACAGGTCTCTCCACCATATAGGCTATTATAGACAGATCATTAGTAATGCTTTATTACAGGTTATAAGCATCAAATGATATGCTTACAACAAGTTTATTAATAATGCATTATTAATGAATGTAAAGCATTACCAGACAGTCAACCTACGCTGCTTAGACAATAATGTTTCCTTATACAACAGCCTCCTCTCTTCTGAGAAGGATTTCTACTAGATGTTGGAACATTTCTGCGAGGACTTGCTTCCATTCAGCAACAAGAGCATTCGTGAAGTCGGGTACGGTTGTTCGGCGATTAGGCCTGGCTCGCAGTTGGCGTTCCAATTCATCCCAAGGGTATTCGATTGGGTTGAGGTCAGGGCTCTGTGCAAGCCAGCCAAGTTCTTCCACACCGAACCTCGACAAACCATTTCTGTATGGACCTCACTTGATGCACAGAGGCATTGTCATGCTGAAACAGTAAAGAGCCTTCCCCAAACTGTTGCCACAAAGTTGGAAGCACAGAATCCTCTAGAATGTATGCTGTAGCGTTAAGATTCCCTTTCACTGGAACCAAGGGGCCTAGCCCGAACCATGAAAAACAGCCACGGACCATAATTCCTCCTCCACCAAACTTTAAAGTTGGCACTATGCATTGGGGCAGGTAGCTTTCTCCTGGCATCCGTCAAACCCAGGTTCATTCGTCGGACTGCCAGATGGTGAAGCGTGATTCATCACTCCAGCCGACGCTTGGCATTGCGCATGGTGATCTTAGGCTTGTGTGCGGCTGCTCGGCCGTAGAAACCCATTTTATGAAGCTCCTGATGAACAGTTATTTGGCTGACGTTTGTTTCCAGAGACAGTTTGGAACTCGGTAGTGAGTGTTGTAACCGAGGACAGATCATTTTTATACTCTACGCGCTTCAGCACTCGGCGGTCCAGTTCTTGTGTGGCCTACCACTTCGTGGCTGAGCCATTGTTGCTCCTAGATGTTTCTACTTCACAATAACATCACTTACAGTCGACTGTGGCAGCTCTAGCAGGCCAGACATTTTACACACTGACTTGTTGGAAAGGTAGCATCCTATGATGGTGCAACGTTGAAAGTCACTGCGCTCTTCCGTAAGGCTATTCTACTGCCAATGTTTGTCTATGGAGATCTCATGGCTGTGTGCTCGATTTTATACCCGTCAGTGACATGTGTGGCTGAACTAGCCGAATCCACTAATTTGAAGGGGTGTCAACATACTTTTGTATATATAGTGTATTTCTATGAAAGGCATTTGTAGAGGGAAATGCATATGCAGCATATAAGGTAGGCTCCAGTAGCCTGCCGTACCACACTCCCATGCCGTGGGTAGGCTACATTTAGATTCCTGGGGTGTACATGCAGCTCACATGACTGCTGCATATTACTGTAGACATTGTGTCAAGATCGGCAGGAAAACCAATGGGGTTCCTCTCTGTATGTGTGTGTGTGTATGTGACGTAAGGGAGGCGGGTCGGAGGCAGGTCTGCGTGTATGTGTGTGAGCGAAAGAGTGTGTGTGGAAGCCTATCCGCCAGGCTGTCGGCTCCTGCACTGAGGCACGGTGTGTGTTGCGCGGCTGACCTCGCATTGAATGGACTAGATTTCCCCAGCCACGTAAGTACACACCACGGCCGGAAAGGATGTCTTGCTGAATCAAGGGAAAGGCCTGGGAAAGTCGGCCATCCCTTAATTCCAGCAGCTGAAACAGTCGACGACAGTTCCTTCGGTTTTTAAAATTCGTCGCAAAGGACATCCACTTCCGAACACAACAAAGGGCTACGAATTCTGGATGGTTTTCTCTCCATATTTGGTCGATGGCAATCCCCGAAGCTCGCTGCATTTGTGGAACGAACAAGGCCCATCTGACACTGGCCTGGTAGCTATGAAGCAATAGCATTGCTTTCGCTATCAATAATTCATGTTGATTTTATATATAGCCTACGGTAGCTAGCAACGTCCGTGCGATTTTAACCGCGGTTACTTTGTATGGTCTCAGTCTGCAAGCTATTAGACGGATACATGGTTTCTATTTTCTGAAACGTGTCATGCAATTAAATTAATCTGCGGGATAGCTTTATGCTAAATATTCAATCTAGCAGTCCAATCGTCATTACAAAGCTGACATTCGGTAGGATTTGAGTGTTTCGTTTGTAGCAAATCGGCGTTGCTGTCTCTCGCACTCTGAAAGCGTTCATCCTCTTCTGCAAAGGGCTGCGGTGCGTTATGGGGCAGTGAACTAGGATTTTGTTTTAGTCCTACAGCTGGGTAGATAAAGACCACATATTGCAAAAATTATCTTCGAATTGCCCTTTTCTTTGCATGTATTGCATATGAGCCCTCCAGCTGTACATATATAGTTTGACATAGCCTAGCCTACGTATTACAGTGTAATAGGTGCCCTTGCAAAGGTAGCACAACATATAATCTAGATTGACATTTTTTAAACGGCAGCTACAAAGTATTGGGCCACAACAACCAATCTATTGACTCAAGTTTACATCTCTGCCTTCGAAGAGAAGAAGACCCCCGATAGTTTGGAAGTATTTCAGGGAATCCTGATGAACATACAGAGATCAAATCCCATCAACATCTCGCGTTATGGGAGATCACGGCACAAAGCAACCGAATTCGAGGAGTTATCTTGCTTGAGGACTACAGAATCCAGCCAGAGTTTCAGTCCTAACCTAGGATCCCCTAGCCCCCCCGAAACACCGGATTCCTCCCACTGTATCTCCTGCATCGGGAACTACCTGCTCCTCGAGCCATTGGAGGGGGACCACGTTTTCAGAGCCGCCCACCTGCACACCGGTGAAGAGCTTGTATGTAAGGTGGGTATTCGAGCTATAAGACTTGTATGGGCCCTTGGGTTGATGGGCGGTCGCGTTAGTCATCGAGAGATTGCAGCAGATATGGGCCTATATTGTAGCAAACGTCATGCAAATTCCAATCATCTCGAGGAGATCACATTAGCCTAACCACAAAACACCATATTTGGTCAATCCACCAGGGTCATATGCAAGTTGAATGTAGAATAGAATTATAGCACTATAATAAACCTGAACTTGCTCACAATGCAGACATCTATTTTAGATATATAAATATACAGTAGTTACATGTTTATAGCTGAAGGGCAGGCCTAGCTGGTTGCCTTTTTTCATGCAAACTACCCACGGACTGTCCAATAGGGCATGCACAACTAAACAATGCACTGTATAGATAAATACCCGGTGTTGGCACGAAATTTGTCTCCTGATATTTTATGCATGAATTGGAAATACAGAAAAGTGAATGGAGTGCAAAGCAGGCAGCTCAGCTCGCGCGTGTCTCGAGAGCTTTATGGGTCCGGTTGCAATGATGTAACGTCGACAAAGGAGTTAGTAACTGCTCCCACAAACTAATAGCCCGTGTAGCACTACCCAGTCCTTTGTTCCTCATTGTTAAAAATGAAAATGAGGTTTTCCCCATTCTCCTGCGTATGCAGCCTGGTCTCATAGACTAGACGTAATATAGTAAATTAAAATCTGGGAAACTGAAATTTGTAACAAATGTTACATGTGGTATGGTTACATAAGACAGATGGTTACTTATGGCAAAACCTACAGTTGGTTGGGCATATAACGCAAATGTAAGTCGCTCTGGATAAGAGCGTCTGCTAAATGACTTAAATGTAAATGTAATGTCTAGCCATCTAAAGGTTGCAAGTTTGAATCTCATCAGTGACAACTTTAGCATTTTTGTCCTCGGGGCTCCTAAGTGGCGCAGCGGTCTAATGCACTGCATCACTACAGATGCTGGTTTGATTCCGGGCAGTCCCATAGGGCACGCGCACAATTGGTCCAGCGTCGTCGTCCGGGTTAGGGCTTGGCCGGCTTAGGCCGTCATTTTAAATAAAAATTTGTTCATAACTGACTTGCCTAGTTAAATCAAGGTTAAATAATAATAATAATTAGCAACTACTTTGCAACTACTTAGCATGTAGCTAACCCTAACCTTAACCCTGTTAGCTAACCCTAATGCATTTACATTTACATTACATTTAAGTCATTTAGCAGACGCTCTTATCCAGAGCGACTTACAAATTGGTGCATTCACCTTATGACATCCAGTGGAACAGCCACTTTACAATAGTGCATCTAAATCTTTTAAGGGGGGGTGAGAAGGATTACTTTATCCTATCCTAGGTATTCCTTAAAGAGGTGGGGTGCTAATGCTAATGTTAGCCACCTAGCTATAATTTGTACATATCATGAGTTTGCAAATTCTTAACATATTGTACGTTTTGCAAATTCGTAACATATAATAGGAATTGTAATTCATAACAGCATAGAAAATGGTTGATGGACATCCACAAATGAAAACATACCATATGAAATGGAACATACAGTATCATACTAAAATGGAGGTGCTTATTTACTTACATAATAGTGCGAAATGCTCTGAGACCAGGTTGGCACATAGCACACGTGTTCCGCTTTTCATTACTACCAAAATGACCCACAGTTTCCCATGGCAAATGGGGGTATAATATAATATTGTTTCAGTTCTTCTAGTGCAATATGAATATAATACATTTCATTTGAGTTACATTTCCAACTTGTTGTTGTTTTTCCTCATAGGACACACATCACCAGAGGGTCTGAAAGATCCGATATGTGGTCGACTTGTCGGATAGGACTTCAATTTGTGCATAGGGCAACCTTTTGGCCTTTGTTTCCACCTCTGTACAGTACATTATTGACCTAACTGTAAATCAATATGAATAACCTTACGGTAACTCTTTACATGAGGTTCCACTGTTTCCACCACTGTAAAGTACATTATTGACTTAACTCTATATTATGATTATTGGCGCATTGGATACATGCACCCTTGGGTACATTCAAATGATTAACCCTAAACAGGGTCATAAACCTGACCTGATTAATAGACAAAATACTTAGGCTAAAAGCACACAGGCCCCATTGGAGCACAGTCCTAGAATGATAAGTATGGCCTTTGGCACTGTAACTGCCACTGCCAGCGAGCTATATTTATACATCTGACCTCCATTTTTACTGAATGTTGCCAAGCAACATCAAAGATCAATTTGTAATCTCAGAATTGACAGTTTACTGCCTCGGCGTATTAGTAGAACCCAGCTACAATTGTAGACCTTGAGAAGCACACACACACTGCAGGGTGAGCCAGAGCCTACTGTTTTCTAACCATTTATCGACTCGGAGTCGAGAGGCTCGTTCACCTGGGCTGCACTTGCTGAAAGTCGAGGTGGAGAACAGAGGGGAGAAGGGTTACTATGGAAACCGGGGGAGCCTGTAGCATATGCAAGGAGGGCGACAGCGACAATGTTACAGAATGTTCACATTCAGATATAAATGTGTGCATGCAGAATATGGAACGGTTACCCTGTAGTTCTATGTTTTTACCTCTCTATCTGCAGCAGCAATCTAAATGTTACACCCCATGGAATGAACCTTGGTCTGAAGGTTCTGGAGTCCTGGGTGCATAGGCATATTCATTAAGGTGAAACATTGGAGAAATACAGAGCTTACCCGGTTCTCTATTCTACACGATGATAGACAATCACATCTGTTCTAGTCTACACAATGTGCTGAGCAATGACTGTCATCTCCATTGGGTACTAAACTCCTTCCCCCTCTTTCTCCCCGCCCACCCCCTCTCCCTGCTCCCTCCCCCTCTCCAGGTGTTTGAGATAGGCCGCTACCAGGAGTCCCTGGCGGCCTACTTCGCCCTGGGCAGACATGAGCACATCAACCAGGTGGTGGAGGTCCTGCTGGGGGAGAAGCGGGCCTACGTCTTCTTCGAGAGGAGCCACGGAGACATGCACTCCTTCGTCCGCACCTGCAAGAAGCTACGCGAGGACGAGGCCGCCAGACTCTTCCGTCAGATAGCCTCGGCTGTGGCGCATTGCCATGACAACGGCGTGGTCCTCCGGGACCTCAAGCTGAGGAAGTTTGTCTTCCGGAACGAGGACAGGTGAGGAAGTGGACGGGGTGGGGAGGGGTGGTGGATGGGCGAGGGGGGCTCTTTGTAAATCGATATGAATGTAAATAACCCTGCGGTAACTCTTTACATGAAGTTCCACTGTGCATTAACACTGTGATTACTACAGTAACAATGTAATTGTTACATAATAATGGAGTTGAGCAGTTTCTCTTTAGATCATAGGTCGCCATATTGGAGGTACGTAATATAACTAGGAGTACACATGCAGGTATGTGGTTTGGGGACAAGCAGGGAGACTGGATACAGTCTAGACCCCTGGCCAGCTAGCTGAACTGCTGTTATTAAACTGGTTAACAGTGAAGCAGAGATGCCAGGAGTTGCTTTGTCTGACAGATGTTCAATTACATTGGGATTTACCATGTAAGGCTGTGGCACAAAGTAATGAATCGGTTCTACACGGACAGCAGCTAGTGCAGGCTGTAGTATATACTGACCCCTGGTGGTGGGCTGTCCACATTTATCACTATAGTGATCCAGGAGAACAGTGATAAGAACATATTCTAATGCTGCTTTTTTAACTGACTGTCGAGGCAAGCATGTGTTGTTCCTGGCACTGACTGGATGCCCTCTATCTGAATGCCCCATCCCAGACACACACTGAACTCAAGTCAGCTTTGTGTTTTCTCCTCCAATGGTTGAGGTTACATTGGGCAAAGTGTAAGCTGATCCTAGATCTGTTCAGGACCTCATTCTGCTCCAACCTGACAGTGGAGTAGAGGCCCTTTTATCTATGTGAATATGTGACTGCGTCACCCTCTGGCTCTGCTCATTGAAAAGGGAAGCTGAGCCACACTCATTTAATAGCAGTCTTCACGACCTTGGCTGCCATGACAGGACCAACCACGTGACAGGGTGGGATGTGAAACCCTACACTGAATGATTGATGGGGGCAGAGCGTGGTTCAAGGGGGTGAAGAGAGACACTGGGGTGGGGACTGGGGGTGCATCTAATTCCAAGTGGCTTCCTTCCTCTACTCCTGTCCTTGTATCCTCTTCTACATCTGGACTGATGGTAAAACACAAGCTAGCACGATATGAAAACAATAGAAAGAAAATCTAAGCAGTACAGTGGTAGGCTACTGGGAATCTGCTTTCGCCTATCCAGCTCTTTCAAATTAGTGCAGATGAAGGAAAGGAGATGAGGAGACCGGAGAGGGCGCCACTTCAGACTCACCCTGGCCAAAAGCCAAGTCCCAGAGCTTTAGTGGCTGGCCAGAGAAGGGAGAGAGAGAGAGATAGGTGTCCCAGTAAGTTGATATGGCCACAGTATTTGCAGTGTGTGGTGACAGACTGGGAAACCTGCTTATATCATCATGGTTGAATTCACCGCTCACTGTCCCCCAGGAATGGTTATAGGCCATACTTGCTGGGATTCAGCATCAGCCTTGGGATGTCTAGAACCCAACCTACAAGCACTGTCCCTTACTGTACCAGACAGTGACCTCTTAACACAGCAACGTGTTTTAATGTATTTTTAACATCTTTATGGGGATGTTAAACATGAGATGCTATGTAAGCAGTAGTAAGGCATATGTCAACCTCTTTATGTTTGCTGGTATGTATGTTGCAGGTAGCTCTGTCAGTGACATTTACAAATGGGCTGCTTATAAAGGTTATTATTGGACCCATTGAGGTAACGCACTGATTGCATACTCTCAACTACCTGAACTCAAGTTCCTGGAACAAAAGAAATCGGAAACAAGTGAAGAGGACGGTACAAAATCCCACAATTAACACAAAGTCAAGCCTAAGCCCAAATCAGTGGAGGTGTGTGTTTGAGCACTTGTGCATGTGAGTGGAAGATATTTTCGGAAATATGCATTAGCCACTGCTGCAGCTCTGCTCTGCTCTTCTCCTTAATGAACCTTTTACTGCAGTGGGCTAAATCGTGGTCGCACCGGGTTTCTTGGTAGTCCTAAACAATTCTACCTTGAAACCGAAGTACACACGTGGTTATGGGCTTCAAAAAAAGAAGACCCCCGTACCCAGTGGTGAAAAAAGTACCACATTGTCCAAAATGTTTATTAATTATGAAAAATATTAATAATAGGTCATTTAACTGCAGGAAAGGGCTACAATGGATGGAAGTGTTCAGTTCTCCCTGAATATGTGCGTGTGCGTCTCTCAGAGCCCACTTCCACGCAAACAGATGGAGCCACTTTAGGTGGAGCCTCACAAGTGTCCCGTTCTCATCTGTGTACAGGGTCTGTAGACCGTGAACCGCTCCAGAGTCCTCATCAGTCATGATGCCTCTGAACAACCCTTCATTATGATCTCAGAGAACCATGGCTGTGAGAGGGTCTGCTTTGAAAAGAGACGAGGCTTAATGGTTCTGTTTTTTTTTTTTAGGATGATAACACTTTTGAGGGTTGATTCCCGTTTTCAAACTCTTCTTACCACATGCTTGCTCAAGGCCTCTGAACTGAAGTCGTCCATAATGGCGGTTCTTGGACTGGGGAGGTCTATTGAATCAGCTGGGCTATAAATAGGCTGATGCATGCTGGCTGGCTGGTTGCGCTGCTCTTATCTCTGTGAATGGAAATGTCAGATGTAAGCCCCAGGCATTATGTGCTCCATGTAATTTAATGTCCAAAGCTATGGATCGGCGATGTCCATCACAGTGAATTACATTGCGATCCCACTAGAGGAGGGCAACTGCCTACAGTGATCAAGAACTGTGCGGCAGAGGCATTACTATACTCACAATGTACTTTTGATTTTATGGACCAATTACATTTAAATGTGAAAATGCGTCGGATGACCATCGGTTATATAAAAGGTCAGATATGATTCTTATCAGAATGTATTTTGTGTTCATCCTCCTGTGGAATGAGGACTCTGGGCATTCATATTTGTTTGTTGTCTGTTCTTGTCTCCCTCCAGGAGCCTTGTGAAGCTGGAGAGCCTAGAAGACACCTACATCCTGGAGGGCCATGACGACTCTCTGTCAGACAAACATGGCTGCCCCGCCTACGTCAGCCCCGAGATCCTCAACGCCAGCGGCAGCTACTCGGGCAAGGCGGCCGACGTCTGGTCCCTGGGCGTCATGCTCTACACCATCCTGGTGGGCCGCTACCCCTTCCACGACGTAGAACCCGGCTCCCTGTTCAGTAAGATCCGCCGGGGCCACTTCAGCATCCCAGAGACCCTGACGCCCAAGGCCAAGTGTCTGATCCGGAGTATCCTCCGCCGGGAGCCCGCAGAGCGCCTCACATCCCGGGAGATCCTGGAGCACCCCTGGTTCTTATCCTCCGGGGCAGCAGGTGGCGCTGTGGTCCAGGGGAGAGGGGAGAGGGAGCAGGAGCAGACTGTCCCCGAGGTGAACATGGAGGAGGAGCTGGATCAGTTCTTCAGCTGAGCAGACAGGAAACAGGAAGCACAAAGGGAGGACTACCCCACAACGCGGAACAAATGCGACACGCTCAGAAAGAGCCTAACGGTAGATTAGTTGTTTAGCAGGTGAAACATTGTCACTCACAGAAAAGGTGTTTCCATCTTTTATTCTTTCCATTCCATGGAAAACCAACCTCGAGGCGGAGCCAGGTGGTGAATGGCTCACAAACATCACGGGGGGCGGGACTTCTGTTAAGAGGAGTTGCCGCCACTAGACATGCAAGTCGCAAACAATGTAGCAAACATAATCTTTTTTTTCTTTTCGTGGTGCTTTTAAAAGTAGATACATACGACATGTTGTGACGCTACAGCAAGCACGAAGGGACACAAGACCTCAGCCAAGGAGAACAAGACACATGTCAGTCAGTCAAACTGCTACTACACTCCTCTGAGTTTTCACATGACCAGGTATAAATTGTCCACTAAACCACAGATCTAAGGTCAGATAACCCAACCCTCAATCCTAAACCATTATTAGGAAGATTAAAACAATATCTGAAACTGGACCAGTGATTAGGGCCAACTTCTACCTACTCTGTTTCGAACAATCATCAGGACAGATGACCTCATTTTTGGTTGCTCACTCATTGTTTGTCTCTCATTACCTAACATGACCATTGACCCTAGGTTATAAAGCTCTTACTGACATAGAAGACGGATAGTTACTCAATTATTGTACGTACCCGTCTTCAGAAACCTGTGTGCTTCATCATCTTTTTCTGTGTAGCCTTATTCCTCTTCCCCACTTATTGTGTGCATTTCTTAAAAAAAATATATATATATATGTTCCACCACCATTCATTTATCATGAATTAATAAGGCTAGGTTTTAAGTTTGATATCACCTTGTTGTGTTAAGCTATTCCATTCAGTTGTTACTGCTGCTTTCATATCTTCTCCTTAACCTTCACTTGTAACCTCTCTCTCTCCTTAAAGCTTTCACCAGTTGCATCATGCACTTGATTTGTTTAGGCTCGGTGAACGATCGTTTTCACCGCTCTAGATGCGCTTTCTCTATTTAAGTTTAGCTTTTCATTTGTAGGAACGGAAAACGTTACGTTTTATTTAAATTGTAACATCAACTATATACATATAAATATATATATATATATATATTTAAAAAAACATTGCAGGGTTTTTCTTTTTCAGAGATTCCTTTTACATGTATGTATTTGTAGGCAATATTTTGGACACAGGACACAGGATGGGAAAAAGGCTGTCCGAAGTTTTTAGAAAAAACAATTCAACTTTTGTGCCAGTATTTCTGTGCCCCCCCCCCCTACCCATGCCGACTTCAGTCACCCTTAATATATTTTATTTTGAACTTGAAACCAATTATTAAAAGATACCATCACAGTAACATGGTCTGCAGTAGCCCATGTTGATTTCCTTCTGCCTGCGTAGGGCCTGTGAAACTGTCCTGTTCTGAATGGGTACCAGTGGACATGTTTTGTCGTATCTTAATGTTACTTGAATTTGTGTTTTTATTAACTAGTCCTCGGCATGTGCCCTATGAATGCTATCGCCTGCCTAGCAGGGTCAAACAAAAACAAGCTTGTTTTTATAAAAGTAAAAACACAAGTGAACATTTTATCAGAAATGTGCTATTTTGAGTCGCTTTTAAAAACTGACTATTGCTTTTATTTTTGTTTCGTAGAATGAGCCGCCCATATTTGCGTTTAGTGCTGATTTGGTGCTAATGTTCAAGGAGTCTTTTTTGTTTTGGAGGGGAGTGGTGCATGGTGGGAATTCTGCCTCGGATGTTCTGATTGTAAAATGTAATAGATTTTGGTGTTTTGTCCAAATTTATTCAGTAAATAAATTGTGAACTGCACATTGGGTTTGATTCTTCTCTTAGCACATCATAGATATTGTATCTTTGTGACATTAGGCCTCTGTATATTGTTACTCAAGCCACTCTGATGGTTATTACAAAGTGCTTTGTATCGGGGATTGCGTCCTGTCTAAACATTAGCTCAGGCCACAGGGATGTAACCACTGCGTTTTCCTGGAGTTCATTACAGTATGAACACGTTGGACATCTTTGGGTGAAGAGCACCTAAACACATCACAGAATGTCTCAATGCTTAAGTGCTGAGCTCACAGTGTTAAATTAACAGATATAGTATTACCCCAATTAAGGGTAGTGTATTTGACCACACACAATGTTGAGACTTTCCACCTGTTAGACTATACATTAGGCTAGTTGACTTCAGATACTCTGCTAATGCAGATAGTATCCATCTGTCCACACACAATAGACTTGAGCAGAAAATAGTAGTATTTTGTAGTTTATTTGAAAATACCAAAACTTTTCAAATACTCAATGTAGTCCAATATAGTTTATATAGAATTTAAACTATTAGGCAACTATAGTGGATTCGGAAAGTATTCAGACCCCTTAACTTTTTCCATATTGTTACGTTACAGCCTTATTCTAAAATGTATTAAATAGTTTTTCCCCCATCAATCTGCACAAAATAACCCATAATGGCAAAGCAAAAACATTTTTTTTTTTACATTTTTGCAATTAAAAAAAAAACTATTGAAATATTACATTTACATAAGTATTCGGACACTTTTACTCAGTACTTTGTTGAAGCAGCTTTGGCAGCAATTTCAGCCTTGAGTCTTCTTGGGTATGACACTATAAGCTTAGCACACCTGTATTTGGGGAGTTTCTCCCATTCTACTCTGCAGATCCTCTCAAGCTTTGTCAGGTTGGATGGGGAGCTTCGCTGCACAGCTATTTTCATGGCTCTCCAGAGATGTTAGATCGTGTTCAAATCTGGGCTCTGGCTGGGCCACTCAACAACATTCAGAGACTTGTCCTGAAGCCATTTCTGCATTGTCTTGGCTGTGTGCTTATGGTCGTTGTCCTGTTGGAAGGTGAACCTTCGCCCCCAGTCTGAGGTCCTGAATGCTCTGGAGCAGGTTTTCATCAAGGATCTCTGTACTTTGCTCCGTTCATCTTTCCCTCTGTCCTGACTAGTCTCCCAGTCCCTGCCTTTGAAAAACATCCCCACAGCATGATACTGCCCCATCATGCTTCACCGTAGTGATGGTGCCAGGTTTCCTCCAGACGTGACTTTTGGCATTCAGGCCAAAGAGTTCAATCTTGGTTTCATCAGACCAGGGAATCTTGATTATTTTAGGTGCCTTTTGGCAAAGTCCAAGCGGAATACTTATGTAAATAAGGTATTTCTGTTTTTTATTTATAATACATTTGCAAAAATGTCTAAAATCCTGTTTTCACTTCATCATTATGGGGTATTTTGTCTAGATTTCTAAGGAAATGTTTTTATTTAATTTATTTTAGAATAAGGCTGTAACGTAACAAAATGTGGGAAAAAGTCAAAGGGTCTGAATATGTTCAGAATGAACGTTACCTTTCAGAAAACCAAATGATATTTGAATATATGCAAGTTATTTGAAAATAAATAAAAATGTATTTCAAAACCACAAGATTTAGTTGAATTAGTCTAAATATATGATCATTAGCGTATGGGTTGAATGGCAATTAGATATGAATCTTAATATGGCCAATAGCCTAGAATGAAATACACAAAGGACATAGAATCACCGCAACATTAGAGTAGATCACTTTTGCAGCTTCAAAATGAGTAACAAGTATATTTTCATAAATGAGTGAGACATAAGGTAATACAGCAACACTTGACTTCAAGTTCTTATACATGTGTAGTAACTTTGTAATCATTGTTACACAGGCACAAAAACTGTTTAATATTAAGTGTTACTTAGAATGCTGACAGTAAAACAATATGGCCTTTGTGTCCAAAGGAAACTAAATATTTCAAAACCGCCTTTGTGAATCAACAACAGCCAAGGCAGATCTAAAATGATGTTTGTTTTGTATTCTGAGTAAACTATCCCTTGGTATAGTGTGTTTGAAACAAAAACACCCCCCCAGATGGACAAATAGGTTTGAGATTGTTTTTGCTGAGCATCCAACTTGCTGTTTGAAACGTTTGCAAATGGCTTTGAATTACTCTGCAGTATTTTCATGAATTGCATCTTTCAACCGTTTCAGTGGCATGTTGAAAGAGTCCTACAGTAGCGGAGTGTCACAACCTATTTATATTTATCTGCACAAAATATCATTGGTTAATTGGTTTGACTTGATGTACACCTGGGGCAATGGACATTCAGGAGAATGGATATTTACAAAATGTTCACATAGAAATGTGTTGTGTAGATCCAATATGACTGTCAGTTAGATTGGAATAGTATAGGTGAGTGTGTGACCCCTGTTCTATTTCTATCTTCAACATGCAGTCCCAAATACAGCCCTGCCTTTGGCTGTGGTGATCATGACATTTTGTCAGACGGTTATTGTCATGCAAATGACTGCTGGTCTCACGGTAATTGACCATTAATGAACATAAACAGGTTAAGCATCTCCAGGCCTCCACACATACAAGCCACTGATGCACGCCTTTGGAACATCTATACCGTCACAATAAATCCATTATTTATTTTGCGCAGGTCTAAAGAAACATTATGATATGAAAAAATGTATTTCAGAAGAACATAATACATAATAATAATACATACAGAACATAATACATAATACTTCTGTATGTTATCTGGCTTTGCTTCGTGCCATAGGCTGTAGGCTAGTTAATTTAGCTGACAAGATATGCTTATAAGTCCCGTGCTATGTTTTATTGTATTTTATAGTCATAAGAATATAATTGAATTTAGCAGAATAAAATTGAAATAATATTTTTCCAATTCCGGAGCAAGTGTGTCAAGGTGTGTTTAAAGGCGAAGTCCGGTGTAGGAGAGCAGAGTATGACAAATAAAGCGCACTTTATAAAAGTTCCAAACCGGGAGCACAACTAAACAAACGTGCTCAAAAACACGGAGCAATAAAGTAACGCGCTAAAGAACATCGCTTGACATGAAAACAATTACACACAAAACATGATGGGAAACAGAGGGTTAAATACAATTAGATTGATTGGGGAAATGAAAACCAGGTGTGTATGAAAACCAGACAAGACAAATGGACATATGAAAAATGGAGCGGCGATGGCGAGAAAGCCGGTGACGTCGATCGCCGAACCCCGCCCGAACACGGAGAGGAGCCGACTTCGGTGGAAGTCGTGACAAAGTGTGCATATGAAGTGGCTATGTTGAGTGGACAAAGGGATCATTTGAAACAGGTCTTTTTGGCTAAATTTAGAATGATTTGGCAACTTTAGTTGTGAATGACACAACCCTTAGAATGTCTAAGAAATCAAAACATATATGGGCTGCTTGATGCGACTATAGGATATTGATGATTGGGAAAAAGTCGCAATAAAAAGCTCTGTTCCTTGCCTCAGGCTGCACAGGCTGTTCTCTCATGAAGTGATCATATGTTCACCCATCAGATTATTCTCAATGTAATATTGTCTCTACTAATATGTAAACTATGTTTCAATTTAGAATGGCCCGTTATCGCATGGACAGGAACAGGGGCAGAGGTAAAATGCATGTCATCCCTACGCACTGGAATAGTGAATGGAAGCCACTCGCCCGCGGTTCGTTTTTCAATCATGCGAGGTAGGCTACTCCCAGTTTATGGCAGAGCATGTGCTTAATAATAGCTGAGAAATATATATAGTAGCAGCTGGGATCCTTTTTAAGTGGGAACCATCAAAACTCTCCTTTCACATGTGATTGCATATAGAAATGTCTGGGCTTGTTTCACTCCACGCATCAAACACTGTTTGAGCAGCATGCAGCCTCTCGCTGGGCGACATGTGATATTCCGCCCCATCTCTGTATGCCATGGGCTCTCCAACCCTGTTGCTGTAGCTACCCAGTGCTTCATTTGGGAAACAAAGTGAAATCTGTTTGCACGGTGGTGAGACATTCTATAGCTAAAGGTAACGTGTCAGCCTAATCATTGTGAAAATATAAAAAATGACCTATTACTATTATTGCTATTATTATTATGACCTATTCAAAATCTAATACAAATTCACTATAATTGTAGGCTAACTCAAAAGCTGCCCTGTATAATCAATGAACCAAGAGCATCCTAGATGAATGGATAACATGTTGGAAGAGAAGCATAAGGCAACCATTCCAACCAGTATGCATAGTAATACAGCCCACACTTAAAGGTGATTACTAAAATTTGTATAGGCTAGACCAATTACTGTATGTACCAAAGACATTTTACATCTATGTTTAAAAAAAATGTTTTTCTGCCGTGCGTGATATGCTGTTAGGCTATGTATTTTAGGCTCTAATAACACAGTCATTATTTTAAATCCTTTTTTTTGGTGGGGGGTGCTTGGGCTCTAATATAGGCCTATGGATATGCATTAACTCTAATATGCTTATGGGTGTTTTGAATTAATCACCTTAGAAAATGCTGTTTGGCTTGAAACAACATACACAACGACCAGGTTTTCCACTCAGTTTCAACCTGTTGTACTTCTTTCTTCAAGTGAATCAATCACAGTGCGGTGAGTTTTAAAAGCACAATACTGTTTTGATGAGATGTGTTTGATGTGATTTTCCATTGCATTTGCATTGATGTCAGAGTGGTTAAAGGGACAATAGGGCCCTGAGTACCAGGCCATTAGCGACCTGATGGCCATTAGCAAGTTGGGTATTGAATGCATTGTCCAGAGTGCATAAAATGAGATTGACTTGACTCAATGGTCACGTGGAATTTGACTGCAGTCGTGACTCGTGTCTGCCTGTGTGGAGGTAATACGGTCACCGCAACAGCCCGAGCCCTGCCGTTAGTTGAAGGCAGCCAATCCGATAGTTTCAGAAAAGTAGTGACTTCCAGAGATCTTTATTCAAATAGTTTAAAAAAAATTCTAATAGTTGTAGTCACCTCCAAAGTAATTATTCGTTCCCCTGCAAAAATAGTTACTTCCCACAAAGCATAGTTAAAACTATAGTTATCCCAGGTCTGTCACACAAACCTGTTCTCATATACCCTCTCTCTCAGGAGACAGTTATACCTAACAAAGACAGAGCAGTGAATTCTCTCAGCCTGTCAAACAGACATATTACACATTTATAAAATGTTCTCTCTTCCCAGAGTCCCGCAGCACAGACCGAAGGCACAATTACTGAGGTGGCTAAATTTGGCGGAAGCCCGCTGCTGGATAATCCAACAGATATAGATTTAAAGGCTTATGGTGCTGAGCTTATTTTGTTGGGATCTGAGAGCAGAAAAAGGACCAGAAGGACAGAAACTATTTATCCCTGAATAACATTACAACCATGGCCGCTGTGCCCATTAACTGACAGACAGGAGATGCGTGATATTAAGCTGCTTCTGCCAGGCAGCGCCATTTGAAAGGCTCTTTAGAAAAGTGTGCTTTTTACATTGTTACCTCAACAAAACAATCATTTTAACCGCATTATCAGATATGCATGGAATATGAAAAGATCGCAACGCTCTCTTGTGTGAGAAAGAAGACAGAAAGGATTTGGACTTTCATTTCTTCACCACCTCCTCTCAAACTTGCAGACGTTAGAAAAACAACTAAACAATCATGTGAGAAGCTCTTCACGAAACCATTTCCTGGTAGTACTCTACTCTCTACTCTCAAAATATATGTTCTGTCAATTTTGCCGTGACAATGTATTTTCAATGTTTTTGATAGGCCACCTGACCTTTCCTCGCTCCTCGGACTGACCTCCTTCTGTCATTGAATCCCACTACAGGAAAGCACTTCACATCTAATTTGTCCCTCCAATAAATCAAATTTCAAACCAAATCAAATCTTATTGGTCACATACACCTGGTTAGCAGATGTTAATGCGAGTGTAGCGAAATGCTTGTGCTTCTCGTTCCGACAATGCAGTAACATCTAACAAGTAATCTAACACATTCGTAACAACTACCTTATACACACAAATGTAAAGGGATGAATAAAAGAATATGTACATATAAATATATGGATGAGCGATGGCCGCGCGACATAAGGCAAGACGCAGTAGATGGTATAGAGCAGTATATACATATGAGATGAGTGATGTAGGATATGTAAACATCATTAAAGTGGCGTTGTTTAAGGTAAACAGCATCTGGTGTGTGTGTGTGTGTGCGCGTGTGTGTGTTGTTGTTGCACCTGTCATGTTTGTGCAGGGTAATCCTGATTAAGGTTACGTCCATCACATGAGTGAAAGGGAGACTGAAAGGGAGCTGCTGTGGTATAGGCTGCAGATACAGGATGCCTGTCCAGATTATACGTACACAAATATATTATTGATAGGGAATGCTGTTAGCCTCTCAATCATTTATGACCATCATTTCTTTATCTAGCAATTAGCTTTTTTCCCCATTGTCAACATTTGTTGTTCTTTTACATTGGTGTAGTTCAGTCCACGTTCTTGTCTATTGATGTTCTGTATTTTGTCATGTTCTTTGTTTTGTGTGGACCCCTGGAAGAGTAGCTGCTGCTTCAGCAACAGCTAAAGGGGATCTGAATAAAATAGAGCGAACAAAAATATAAACGCAACATGTAAAGTGTTGGTCCCATGTTTAATGAGCTGAAATAATGATCCAAGAAATGTTCCATGTGCAAAAAAATCATATTTCTCTCAAAATTGTGTGCACAAATTTGTTTACATTCCAGCATTTCACCTTTGCCAAGATAATCCATCCACCTGACAGGTGTGGCATATCAAGAAGCTGTTTAAACAGCATGATCATTACACAGGTGCACCTTGTGCTGGGGACAATAAGAGGCCACTCTAAAATGTGCAGCTTTGACACACAAAACCAATTCCACAGATGGCATGCTGACTGCAGGAATGTCTACCAGAGCTGTTGCCAGAGAATTGAATGTTAATTTCTCTACCATAAACCGCCTCCAATTAGAGAATTTGGCAGTACATTCAACCGGCGCACAACCACAGACTACATGTAACCACGCCAGCCCAGGACCTCCACATCTGGCTTCTTCACCTGTGGGATCGTCTGAGACCAGCCACCCGGACAGCTGATGAAACCTTTGGTTTGCACAACCAAATAATTTCTGCACAAACTGTCAGAAACCATCTCAGGGAAGCTCATCAGCGCACTCATCGTCCTCACCAGAGTCTTGATTTGACTGCAGTTGTAATTGACTTCAGTGGTCAACTGATGTCAACGTTGTGGACAGAGATCCCCATAGTGGAGGTGGGGTTATGGTATGGGCAGGCATAAGCTATGGACAATGAACACAATTCCATTTTATCGATGGCAGTATGAACGCACAGAGGTACCGTGACGAGATCCTGAGGCCCATTGTCGTGCCATCCATCACCTCATGTTTCAACATGACAATGCACAGCCCCATGTCGCAAGGATCTGTACGAAATTCCTGGGAGCTGAAAATGTCTCAGTTCTTCCATGGCCCTGCATACTCACAAGAAATGTCACCCACTGAGCATGTTAGGGAGGCTCTGGATCAACGTGTACGACCGCGTGTTCCAGTTCCCGCCAATATCCAGCTTCTTCGCACAGCCATTGGAAGAGGAGTGGGACAACATTCCACAGACCACAATCAACAGCCTGATCAACTCTATGCGAAAGAGATGTGTTGCATTGCATGAGTCAAAATTCCAATTTCCCCTAAGTCCCAGTTGGAGGATTCCTGGAATCAGGAAGGAATAAGCAGGAAATCTGTAATCGGGAAGGAATAAGCAGGAAATCTGTAATCAGGAAGGAATAAGCAGGAAATCTGTAATCAGGAAGGAATAAGCAGGAAATCTGTAATCAGAAAGGAATAAGCAGGAAATCTGTAATCAGGAAGGAATAAGCAGGAAATCTGTAATCAGGAAGGAATAAGCAGGTAATCTGTAATCAGGAAGGAATAAGCAGGAAATCTGTAATCAGAAAGGAATAACCAGGAAATCTGTAATCAGGAAGGAATAAGCAGGAAATCTGTAATCAGGAAGGAATAAGCAGGAAATCTGTAATCAGGAAGGAATAAGCAGGAAATCTGTAATCAGGAAGGAATAAGCAGGAAATCTGTAATCAGAAAGGAATAAGCAGGAAATCTGTAATCAGGAAGGAATAAGCAGGAAATCTGTAATCAGGAAGGAATAAGCAGGAAATCTGTAATCAGGAAGGAATAAGCAGGTAATCTGTAAACAGGAAGGAATAAGCAGGAAATCTGTAATCAGGAGGGAATAAGCAGGAAATCTGGAATCAGGAAGGAATAAGCAGGAAATCTGGAATCAGGAAGGAATAAGTAGGAAATCTGGAATCAGGAAGGAATAAGCAGGAAATATGTAATCAGGAGGGAATAAGCAGGAAATCTGGAATCAGGAAGGAATAAGCAGGAAATCTGGAATCAGGAGGGAATAAGCAGGAAATCTGGAATCAGGAAGGAATAAGCAGGAAATCTGGAATCAGGAAGGAATAAGCAGGAAATCTGGAATCAGGAGGGAATAAGCAGGAAATCTGGAATCAGGAAGGAATAAGCAGGAAATCTGGAATCAGGAAGGAATAAGCAGGAAATCTGGAATCAGGAGGGAATAAGCAGGAAATATGGAATCAGGAAGGAATAAGCAGGAAACCTGGAATCAGGAGGGAATAAGCAGGAAATCTGGAATCAGGAAGGAATAAGCAGGAAATCTGGAATCAGGAAGGAATAAGCAGGAAATCTGTAATCAGAAAGGAATAACCAGGAAATCTGTAATCAGGAAGGAATAAGCAGGAAATCTGTAATCAGGAAGGAATAAGCAGGAAATCTGTAATCAGGAAGGAATAAGCAGGTAATCTGTAAACAGGAAGGAATAAGCAGGAAATCTGTAATCAGGAGGGAATAAGCAGGAAATCTGGAATCAGGAAGGAATAAGCAGGAAATCTGGAATCAGGAAGGAATAAGTAGGAAATCTGGAATCAGGAAGGAATAAGCAGGAAATATGTAATCAGGAGGGAATAAGCAGGAAATCTGGAATCAGGAAGGAATAAGCAGGAAATCTGTAATCAGGAGGGAATAAGCAGGAAATCTGGAATCAGGAAGGAATAAGCAGGAAATCTGGAATCAGGAAGGAATAAGCAGGAAATCTGGAATCAGGAGGGAATAAGCAGGAAATCTGGAATCAGGAAGGAATAAGCAGGAAATCTGGAATCAGGAAGGAATAAGCAGGAAATCTGGAATCAGGAGGGAATAAGCAGGAAATCTGGAATCAGGAAGGAATAAGCAGGAAATCTGGAATCAGGAAGGAATAAGCAGGAAATCTGGAATCAGGAAGGAATAAGCAGGACATCTGGAATCAGGAAGGAATAAGCAGGAAATCTGGAATCAGGAGGGAATAAGCAGGAAATATGGAATCAGGAAGGAATAAGCAGGAAACCTGGAATCAGGAAGGAATAAGCAGGAAATCTGGAATCCTCCAAACAGGATTTCTGCAAAACCAAGGAATTTGTTGAAAGTTCCTGAAATTTTGCAACCCAAGTCACACCAGATACTGACTGGTTTTCTGATCTACGGCCCTAGTTTTCTTTTTAAGGTATCTGTGACCAACAGATGCATATCTGTATTCCCAATCATGTGAAATCCATAGATTACAGCCTAAATCATTTACTTCAATTGACTGATTTCCATGAAATTGTGGCATGTTGCATTTCTATTTCTGTTCAGGGAACTAAACATTAGAGCATGTCAGTATATTGTATGCTACATTAATGGTTGATGAACTTATTGATGTCCTGTGATTGGTCACTAGGCAAGGTTGGAATTCTGTATCTAGAAAAGGAGAAATTACAAATCATGTTCAGGGACATTTCTCTCCAGGTTGCACAGTGAAGTGGAACTGTGCTACTCTGCTCTCTGGTGGTGACTGTAAAGAAGTATAATCTACGGGTTTTGTGTTGCCCACAGAACCAGGCCTGTGTTGAATTATTGGGAAAGTAGCAGCTACCCACTGGACAAAAACTGGTTGCATCAACATTGTTTTTACGTTATTTCAACTAAAGAATTAAACTTCGATGATGATGAATAAACTTGGAAAGCGGAGGGAATTTTTAAAATCTAAATCCAATTAAATGTTTTGTTGATTTCACGTTGAATTCACATTAGATGACAAATCAATCAAATGTAAACGAAAACTAGACGCTGAACTGACCTGTAGATTCTTCCAGCTTCCCAACAGTAGTAAACAATGATGAATACAGCCACAACCTACACATTGTTGGTTGGACTCTAAGCAGTCTATATTTAGATGGTCCCAGATAGGATGGATTTGGTTGCAGGATTAGTGAGAGGCTATACACAGAAGCACAAAGAAACAAACACACTGCATTGAGGGAGTTTGATTAAGCTGACCCCCGGTGCACCGGGCTACGGCCCGTGACTTGAAGGGCGAAAGCAGTGAGGGAGGAGAGCCCTTCTCAAGTAAACAGAAATCTGCACAACTCAGTCATGCTGTCGACAAGGCAGCTAGATGCATCGTTCAGAAACATACAATATCCCTTTTCCACAAAATACATGTTTGAAGATTCAAACGAGTTTTCATCAAAAGCAATCCCTTTTTCCTGTAAAAACACAGAATCCTACTCATTACTCCACATGCTTAGCCTACGTCACTTTTGTTTTGAGCTGACTTTATTCTCGGCCAAAACCGGGCACCTGGCTCACTCCCGGGAGGCAAGCCTGGTTCCAAAACTAATGCAATCAACGCTTACCAGCTTAACCTGCGGCATTAATAGAACTCCCTCAGTGTGATGGCGACAGTTGTTCCTGTGCGCATCACACTCGCACCCAAATTCAACCGAGTTATAAAGTTCCACAACTTTGCTACCAGGTTTGAATTGAATCCACTTCAAACAATGAATTTGAATTGGTCACAAAGCAGAATTTGAATTGAATTTGAATATTAAGAAAGTAGAATTGAATTCAACTGAGATGTGAAACACAAGAGTCTCATTTGTTTGACAAATTATTTATCAAAGGTTATGCCACATATTAATGCAAAGAATTCATATACCATTTCAAATATTAGTTTGATTATAATAATCGTATAATCATATTATCATCCGTCTTTCGGGATTGGACGTTAAACGGGTGTCCTGACTCTCTGAGGTCATTAAAGATCCCATGGCACTTATCGTAAGAGTAGGGGTGTCAACCCCGGTGTCCTGGCTAAATTCCCAATCTGGCCCTCAAACCATCACCGTCACCTAATAATCCCCAGTTTACAATTGGCTCATTCATCCCCCTCCTCTCCCCTGCAACTATTCCCCAGGTCGTTGCTGCAAATGAGAACTTGTTCTCAGTCAATTTACCTGGTAAAATAATGGATAAATAAAATAACTCAAAGACGTCAAACAATATTTTTATTTGGCTTGATGTTAACGTCGTTCCCTTCCATACTGCAGTGTTTGATCTAATGCATTCTGGGAAATGATTTTTTTCTGATATGTAAAAACATTAAGGGAATTATTAATTATTATAGGCAACCCAGAACACGGTCTTAGAATATTTCCAGACCACTGTAATTACTTACAATAGTTTTAGGAGAATGAGTTTTAAAAATTAAATGTTTCAACCTTATGGTACTTGGTAACCATACATGATGTGAAGAATACATAAACCATTTGAATGTCATTTAATTCTACTAATTCTACAAATTCAATTAATTAATTCTGCTTCATGTGGGGGTATGGCCTACTCAAATTCAAATGACATTTTGTGTCATTAGGAAACATCTGAGGGTTTCAGAAATTAGAAAGGTGAAAATCTGTCATTTGGGCTGATGAATCCAAATTTGAGATTTTTGGTTCCAACCACTGTGTCTTTGTGAGACGCAGAGTAGGTGAACGGATGATCTCCGCATGTGTGGTTACCACCGTGACGTGTGATGGTGCATTGCTGGTGACACTGTCAGGGATTTATTCTGAATTTAAGGCACACTTAACCAGCATGGCTACCACAGCATTTTGCAGCGGTTTGTGCTTAGTGGGACGATCATTTGATTTTCAACAGGACACTGACCCAACACACCTGCATCAGATGACCTGGCCTCCACAATCACCCGACTTCAAACCAATTGAGATGGTTTGGGATGAGTTGGACCGAGTGAAGAAAAAGCAGCCAACAAGTGCTCAGCATATGTGGGAAATGCTTCAAGACCATTGGAAAAGCATTCCAGGTGAAGCTGGTTGAGAGAATGCCAAGAGTGTGCAGAGCTATAATCAAGGCAAAGGGTGGCTACTTAAAATAATATAAAATATAAAATAAAAAAAAACATGTCAGGATTCTATCTTTAAATTACATGTAATTTATTTTAACACTTTTTTGGTTACTACATGATTCCATATGTGTTATTTCAACATTTTGATGTCTTCACTACAGTACTATTCTACAATGTAGAAAATAGTAAAAATTAAGAAAAACCCATGAATGAGTATGTGTGTCCAAACTTTTGACTGGTACTGTATGTAAATGAGATATTTTTGCATTTCATTTTCAATACATTTGCACAAGAAAAGTGTTTTCACTTTGTCATTATGGGGTATTGTGTGTAGATGGGTGAGAATAAATATATATTTAATCCATTTTGAATTAAGGCTGTAACACAACAAAAGGGAGAATAGTCAAGGGGTGTGAATACTTTCTGAAGGAACTGTATATGCAGATATTACAGCAACAGCACATTAAGCGGTATAGGCAGTATTGAGAACTGCTGTATTCCGGGCCCATTTTTGAACTATTACTGTGCCCGTCGAGAGAGAGATCCGCTTGACTGGCTGGCAGAGTGTGTGTGCCAATGGGAGAAAATTAGAGCTTTGGTGAGTGAGTCTGTCTTCTTTGCATGCATGCGTCATAGAGTGTGAAAGAGATATGAAAGAGATATAGGCATAGGCCAGATGTGAGGGTATTATGTTATTAGGTCACCTGCTCATAATCTACTTTAAAATGGGAAACATTGTTTGATTGTTAATAATAATTGGAATTCTAATTGTCAGGACCCGGTTACGAACCCGGGTCTCCGGAGTGAGAAACAGTCACTTAACCAACTGAGCCACGAATAGTCGGCAGAACCCAGAAGATGAGGCAGACACAGCAGTACTTGAGACGGTGTATTTAATGAAGTAAAAAGTGAAGTTCTTCAGGAAAACATGTAACTCCACAACCTCAAAAGGAATCCTACAAGAACAAAGGTAATCCTCCAAGACAAAAAAAGGTAAATCCACAAGGTGGAAGGTAAAGCACAAAACGCCTCAAAAGATACTCAAAAAAACAAACAAACAAACAAGAACAAAAAACAGAATTCCACAAGAGAGTCCACCGGGATCAACAAGATTTCTCAGAGTACTAGGGCTGGGTGCTAACATACAAACACAGAGCAAAGAACAGAGGAAAACAAAGGGTTTAAATTACAATCAGGGGAAACGAGGCACAGGTGCAAATAATAATGGGGATCAAGGGAAAACAAAAGGTCAAAAGGCACAATGGGGGCATCTAGTGACCAAAAACCGGAACAACCCTGGCCAAATCCTGACACTAATAATGATAAATGATGAATATTCACATTTGTTTATAAAGTTCAGTCAACTACCTGCCCTTGCATTTTAGAATATAGACCTAATAATGTTTTAATGTAATCGCATCCCCTTTTTTACATCCAGTTCTGCATAAAATAGAAATATACACTCAGTCGCCAGTTTATTAGGTACACCCATCTAGTACCAGGTCGGACCTTCCTTTGCCTCAAGAATAGCCTGAATTCTTTGAGGCATGGAAGAATTGCTCAATTGGCATTATGGGGCCATGGACTTATGCTTCCTACACCAAATCCTGACTCAACTGTCAGCATGACGCAACAGGAACCAGGATTCATCAGACCAGGCTATGTTTTTCCACTCCTCAATTGTCCAGGTGATCGCATGCCCACTGGAGCCAGTTATTCTTGTTTTTAGCTGATTGGAGTGGATCCCAATGTGGTCATCTGCTGCAATAGCCTATCCGTAAATAAGGACCGACGAGTTGTGCGTTCTGAGATGCCGTTCACAATCATCCTGCAGCAACAGTAAACGTGAATTATTGTGTGGATAACAATCATTTGGTATTTTTGTGGGGGTTGATACATTTTTTAGTTAGAGCAAATCAAGTATGACGATTTGAAGTGGAAATTACAAACTTTAGAAGACTTTTAAAACCTTGAATACACTACAAGTTTGCGTTTCCTGCAACAACAGCAAGATCAAATTAAGATCCAACACCTGTATACGTTCAGAAAAGTATGCCAATTGTTGCAACAATAGTTGTGTTCACAACTGAAAAGTATAGCCTACATCTGCCTTTCAGTGAGCAGGATAGGATGTTGGTGAAGTATACCCATACTAATAAAAATGCTTATTTTAACTTACTGGATTGGTTGATGTACTGTAACTACATGAAGTTCATGATGATCAGCTGAGATGCCATACTGTGCTTTTCTAGCTTAATTGGATATTGTTTTATGTGTCAGCAATAGCCAAGTTAGCTATGCAAAGTGCCAGATAGGTAACCATTTACAGTAACTGCTGTTTATAGTCAATATACACCATCAGCCGACAGAAGATCTAGCTCAGTTATCTACAGAAAGTAATGGAGAAACCTGACTTTTCTGCAGCAGGTAGCTCTCGCCGGGCAGCTTCATCTTGTAGCAGGTTGAACGAGTAATTTACGTCCACTAGATACTAGTAGCTAGTATGACAATATAGCCAGTAACCAGCAAGTCAACTTTGTTCAGTTGTTGAGTTTGCTACACTGGCATGCTAACTTCATAATAAGTTCTGCATCTTAGCTAACATGAGTATTGTTTTCTTCCTGTCACACTCACAAGGTCTAATCGTTTCTTTGTGCTGCCAACCTAGGCTGTAAATCCACCCCCTTAAACCCCGTGAATATTCTGAGGGGGTGTGTACTTCCGGGTATGAACAAAATGAAAAACAAAAAAAAAGGCTGTTTTCCGTTTTTCCATTCTCCGTTTTGACTCGGAAATCAAAGTACCAAAATGTACATGGACCCAGCCAGCTATCTACAGTAGCTAGCTAGTTGACTGCTGTAGCTAGTCAAAAATGACTTGTTTGAAAGTTGGATCATCTAATCTTTTGAAGCTTTAAAATTGTTCTTACACTATGATTTTTAACATTCAAAGAACTGGGAAACATCCATGGCAGGCATTGTCGTCACCTTAGCTTGCTAATTAACTAAGTGATAGGAAGAAGGAGCCCCTAGTCAAAGAATCCTATTGGACTACTTTTTTCCTACAAAACATGCACATAAAAACGACAACATACAGACCCACCTGCTCACATCCCCACCTCCAGCGCCCTTATCACTCTCTGCCACATGACCTCAAATGGCACCATTTTGTTTCTCTCCGTCACCCACACACTTTCAACATTTAGACATTAAAGCATTTGACCTTTACATTGTGTTAACGATGGAGGATTGGTTGATTTCCAGTTAAGTATGTTTTCTCAAGATGATTGACGAGAAAAGTATCGCCCAACCCATCGGGTATCTCATTGCACCATCATATGCTATGGATTGAAAAATGCAGACAGATTATAAATACATTTATCCTATAGGTTTTTTAGTCTTGCAGGATTTTGTCACCCCAGTCAGAATCCTATAATATATTTCCCTTAATTGAACCCATTCAATTATAGTTTGCTGTTATTGGTTCCAGTACAACATTTTCATTTACTGGAAACAGTTATTCATTTTTGTTTTATTCCCCTGTAAAAAAAAAGCCTGTCTCCATAAGTGGTTGATGACGTCACAGCTAATTAGCCTACCTCCCAAGTTCAGTTCGCCTCCTGTGCCTATGCACTTGGCGCCAGGATTCCAATACAAGAATCCGATCAGATTTTGATACCAGTCCTATCAGACTCCTATAGGAAAATATGAAAACATTTTCCTTAAAGTATTTGTTCTAATTTTACTGTCCCCACTACAACCAAAAAGGCATACAATTTTGGCCCCGAAACATATTTGAAATACTACAGAATTCCATTGAATCCTATAGAGGACTGCTCCTCGAGTGCCAATATCACGACGCCATTTCCTGGTTGCTGAAATTCGAATAGTTAGCCTGATTTCAATGTAAAGTGTAGAGAATCATTGTACCATCTAAACCACTGTGAAATATCTTTTCAATAACCAAAAATATTGTATTTTCAGCTTTTTTAAACTGGTGTACAAAACCAAAGTAAAAGATGCAAAAACTAAACTTAACGGTAAGAAATAGATGTCACGGTTGTTGTATGCAGGAGACCAAGGCGCAGCGTGGTAAGCGTACATTCTTCTTTATTGAAAGAACGAACACTGAACAAACAAAATAAACAAAACGAACCGTGAAGCTAATATGGCTAGTGCAGAACAGGCAACTAAACATAGAATAAGAACCCACAAAATACCCAAGGAATATGGCTACCTAAATATGGTCCCCAATCAGAGACTAAGATAAACAGCTGCCTCTGATTGGGAACCAATTCAGGCCACCATAAACCTACATATACCTAAACCCCTAGACAATAGAACTAACATACCCACCCTAGTCACACCCTGACCAAAATAAGAAAAAAAAGGTGCGGACTCCCGACCGCAAACCTGAACTTATAGGGGAGGGTCCGTGTGGGCATCTACCCTCGGTGGCGGCTCTGGACGCCGCCCCCCCTTCTTTACGCTGGTCCCTCCACCTTTGTAGAGCTGAACCGTAGCTCATCGCCGGAGACCGTCGCCGGAGGCTCCGGACCATGGCCGAAGCTCCGGACCGTGGCCCGTCTCCGGAAGCTCTGGACTGGGTACTGCCGCCGGAAGCTCTGGACTGCCGAGTCGCACTGGACTGGATAACATCACACTGACATTGATGAAAAGTGTTCATCATCACACAGAGGGCCGACTTGTGTTCTTGACTTCGTTAGTCGCCTCAAAAACCCCGTTTCGTTGTGGTGCAGCAAGCAACATATCGGAGATCATTAAATCGTACTTTATTTCCAACGCAATTAAAATCACAACACACTCTACATTTAAAAACAATACAACAAAAGAGACAAAATAAAACAAGGCGTGTCCGCCTGGGCGTTGTAGACTTTATTCACAATTCTCTTTAAACATGTAGGCATTGAACAAAAAACCATGTATTCTAGGTGCTACTGGTGACACTAATGGAAAGGTCCTACTGGGACCAATTGCAAATCAACCCTGGACCATTTGGGATTGAGGGGAAATTGCTGTTGTAATAGAGTGCTGTAAAAGTGTTATTTATTTATAAAACCCTCTTAGACCTCACTCCCCCCTATCTGAGATACCTACTGCATTCCTCATCCTCCACATACTACACCCGTTCTGACAGTCACATTCTGTTAAAGGTCCCCAAAGCACACACATCCCCCGTTGCTCCTCTCTTCGGTTCGCTGCAGCTCACAACTGAAATGGGCTGCAAAAAAAAACACTTAAACTCTTCATTCAAAGACTCAGTCATGGACACTCTTACTGGCAGTTGTGGCTGTTTTGCGTGATGTATTGTTGTCTCTACCTTCTTGCCCTTTGTGCTGTTGTCTGTGCCCATGTTTTGTGCTGCTGCCATGTTGTGCTGCTGCCATGTTGTGCTGCTGCCATGTTGTGTTGCTACCATGTTGTTGTCATGTTGTGTTGCTACCATGCTGTGCTTTCATGTGTTGCTGCCATGCTATGTTGTTGTCTTAGGTCTCTCTTTATGTAGTGTTGTGGTGTCTCTCTTGTCGTTATGTGTGTTTTGTCCTATATTTTTATTTAATTTTTAATCCCAGTCCCCCATCCCCGCAGGAGGCCTTTTACCTTTTGGTAGGCTGTCATTGTAAATTTAGAATTTGTTCTTAATTAACTGACTTGCCTAGTTAAATAAACTTGACTTGCCTAGTTAAATAAACTTGACTTGCCTAGTTAAATACATTTTAAAAAGTCAGGGGCTTGTCAGTAACTAAAACACAACATATACTGTAAAAAGCGACAATATTTTTTCAAACTAATGACAGGCAGCAACATAACAATGTTGGCTGTCAAATGTTTGTTTATCAATGATCAGAAGTGAGTTTTTCTTCACCACATGCCTTTCCTTTTTATTTGATTTAACTCCACCCCTCGTAGTCGGCATTGCTGTCTCTTTTCAGCAGGTACTTTGGTGTATATGCTGGGTGCAAATGGATGAAATTGCTCACCCGGGCAAGAATCGTGCGTCCCACTCTAAAAACTCAATCTTCTTCCTCCAGACAAGTGCAGTACATCATCTGCAATGAGATGAGAGAAGGAGAGGACACAGACACGCATAACGTTTGTCCCAAATCAACACCGAGGCCTAGACCTTATCTCCGAGGCACAGTAGATCTGAGAGGATTGGAAGCTAGATGGTGGAATAGTGGATAGCGGCGGTTCGAGGACCTGGATTTTGTCGTGCATGAAGAGTTTACACCTCTGCACTGCAGTATCATAGGATCAGCCTCCCTTCAGTTGATGCCACTCTCTCAATAGGTTGGCAGGAGCAATGCGAGGCCTAAGATGCCCAGCGTATGGTATAAGATGCAGTATTATATTGCTCTTTTTCAATTTGATTTACCTCGATTCCTCACAGTCTCTTTCCCCGCCCTCTTTTCAACACAGATTAGCGGGTTAGATCAGCAGTTGCTCCTGTCAATCTTTCTCCTCCAATGCGTTTTGAGGAGGCGAGGAGAGAGGATGCAAGCAATTGACTAGGGCCCACACACTGGTGGCAATCCTTCCTGACTACACTGCAGATGCATGCCAGATCTCACAACCTGGGTAGGTGTTAAACATATCAACTAATCACATCATATGATATAGCAATCTGATGCCTGACCATGCAGTTCATGACGTGGCGCACAACCATTGGTTGACGCAATGCAACGTCGGCAATGTAATCAGGAAAAACACCATCACATAATTACTCATCTTCCCAGTCACACACTCACGCCAATATACACGACTGGGTGACGTGCTAAATACATGTAAGCAACTGAATAGGATGGAAATCAATTATACTATTATACAATGGCCATTACAAGTTAAAAGTACATTCAGCAATGTGACTTTACAGGGAGGAGTGAGGCGACTTCTGTAACAAAGAGCGAAGCGAGAGTCTAAGCTCGTCAGCATTTGCTGTCACCCAACCTTCATGCCACAACAGAGTGACGCAAACTCCCGTGCACAAGCACAGATGCTTGCCAGTGTATGTGTGTTGAGTGCAGCAACTTGCTCTCCCTCTGCAATATCTTTGGTTCACACCACCGCTTGTTGTGCCATGTCATATTGGTGTACGCCAAATCTGACAAGTCAACAAAGTCATATTCAAGACATTGTTAGCATAAATAAGTACAGTACAATGGACAGTGACTCCATCATCTACACTGAACGCTTTCTTAGATGAGTCTTAATTGTCCAGTTATTTTTACAATTAGTGCAGATTACACGTACACATGTAGCAGTTCACAGTTCACATAGCAGTCTACACTCTATCCTGATTAAGAGAAGGACAAGAAGGCGTAGGCACAGACTACTAGTATGTTCCCCCTGTTTGTTCGTTTGTCACTCACCGTTTACTGACTGACTGGAGTTGCACTTACTGAAGTGATTTCAGTTTTCAGTAATTCCAGTGGAATGGATCTTTAATGGTATTTAAAAAAGAAGGGCAACATACTGTTATGATTGAGGCATCTGCTAATAGAAAACAAGATAATCGATGGCACAATGTTAACATGAAAATACACTACACATACAAAAGTATGTGGACACCCATTGAACTTAGTGGATTCAGCTATTTCAGCCACAACCGTTGCTGACAAGTGTATAAAATCGAGCACACAGCCATGCAATCTCCATAGACAAACATTGGCATTAGAATGGCCTTACTGAAGAGCTCAGATACTTTCAACGTGGCACCGTCGTAGGATGCTACCTTTCCAACAAGTCAGTTTGTCATTTCTGCCCTGCTAGAGCTGCCCCGGTCAACTTTGAAGTGGAAATGCTCACCCGAAAAGTGGTAGGCCACACAAGCTCACAGAATGGGACTGCCGAGTGCTGAAGAGCATAGCAACACTCACTACCAAGTTCCAAACAATTCCGCAAACAATTCTAAGATCCCCATGCGCAACACCAAGCGCCAGGTGGATTGGTGTAAAGCTCGCCGCCATTGGACTCTGGAGCAGTGGAAAGACGTTCTCTGGAGTGACGAATCACGCTTCAAC
Source organism: Oncorhynchus keta (assembly GCF_023373465.1). Taxonomy (NCBI): domain Eukaryota; kingdom Metazoa; phylum Chordata; class Actinopteri; order Salmoniformes; family Salmonidae; genus Oncorhynchus; species Oncorhynchus keta. Next base: position 48,844,377 of record NC_068439.1, on the reverse strand, counting down.
ATCTGGCAGTCTCCGACAGACCAATTTGAGTTTGGTGGATGCCAGGAGACCTCTACCTGCCCCAATGCATAGTCCCAACTGTAAAGTTTGTTGGAGGAGGAATAATGGTCTGGGGCTGTTTTCATGGTTCGGGCTAGACCCCTTAGTTCCAGTGAAGGGAAATCTTAACGCTACAGCATAAACGATTCTGTGCTTCCAACTTTGTGGAAACAGTTTGGGGAAGGTCCTTTCAAATCAAGTTGTATTTGTCACATGCGCCGAATACAACCTTACAGTGAAATGCTTATTCACAAGCCTTAACCAACAATGCTTTAAGAAGTTTTTAAGAAAAAAAGTGTTAAGTAAAAAATATAAAAGCAAAAATAGAAAATAAAAAGAACAAGTAATTAAACAGCAGCAGTAAAATAACAATAGTGAGGCTATATACAGGGAGTACCGGTACAGAGTCAATGTGCAGGGGCACCGGTCAGTCAGGGTAATTTAGGTAATATGTACATGAAGGTAGAGTTAAAGTGAGTGACTATATAAAGTGACTATGCATAGATGAAAAACAGAGAGTGTAAAAGAGGGGTCTGGGTAGCCCTTTGATTAGTTGTTCAGGAGTCTTATGGCTTGGGGGTAAAAGGTGTTAAGGTGCCTTTTGAACCTAGACTTGGCGATCCGGTACCGCTTGCTGTGCCATAGTAGAGAGAACAGTCTATGACTAGGGTGGCTGGAGTCTTCAACAATTTTTAGGGCCTTCCTCTGACACTGCCTGGTATAGAGGTCCTGTGCTGTATGCACTACCCTCTGTAGCGCCTTGTGGTTGGAGGCTGAGCAGTTGCCATATCAGGCAACCAATCAGGATGCTCTCGATGGTGCAGTTGTATAACAATTTGAGGATCTGGGGACCCATGCCATATCTTTTCAGTCTCCGGAGGGGGAAAAGTTGTTGTGGTGGCCCCTTCACAACTGTCCTGGTGTGTTTGGACCATGTTAGTTTGTGGACACCGAGGGGATGTGGACACCAAGGCACTTGAAGTTCTCGACCTGCACCACTGCAGCCCCATCAATGAGAATGGGGGCGTGCTCCTCCTTTTCCTGTAGTCCACAATCGTTTCCTTTGTCTTGATCACGTTGAGGGAGAGGTTGTTGTCCTGGCACTTCACAGCCAGGTCTCTGGTCTCATCGTTGTTGGTGATCAGGTCTATCACTGTTGTGTCATTGGCAAACTTGATGATGGTGTTGGAGTCGTGCCTGGCCATCAGGTCATGAGTGAACAGGGAGTACAGTAGGGCACTGAGCATGCACCCCTGAGGGGCCCCCGTGTTGAGGATCACAGTGGCAGATGTGTTGTTACCTTCCCTTACCACCTGGGGGCAGCCCGTCAGGAAGTCCAGGATCCAGTTGCAGATGGAGGTGTTTAGTCCCAGGGTCCTTAGCTTAGTGATGAGCTTTGAGGGCACTATTGTGTTGAACGCGGAACTGTAGTCAATTAATAACATTCTCACATAGTTGTTCCTTTTGTCCAGGTGGGAAAGGGCATTGATGAATGCAATAGAGATTGCATCATCTGTGGCTCTGTTAGGGCAGTATGGAAATTGCAGTGGGTCTAGGGTTTCTGGGATAATTGTGTTGATGTCAGCCATGACCAGCCTTTCAAAGCACTTCATGGCGACAGATATGAGTGCTACGGGTCGATAGTCATTTAGGCAGGTTACCTTAGTGTTCTATGGTGGGGGTCTGCTTGAAACATGTAGGTATTACAGACTCAGTCAGGACAGGTTGAAAATGTCAGTGAAGACACTTGCCAGTTGGTCAGCGTATACTCGGAGTACACGTCCTGGTAATCCGTCTGGCCCCGTGGCCTTGTAAACGTTGATCTGTTTAAAGGTCTTGCTCACATCGGCTACAGAGAGCGTGATCACACAATCGTCCTGAACAGCTGATGCTCCCATGCATGCTTCAGTGTTATTAGCCTCGAAGCGAGCATAGAAGTAATTTAGCTCGTCTGGTAGGCTTGTGTAACTGGGTAGCACTGTGCTTCCCTTTGTAGTCTGTAATAGTTTGCAAGCCCGGCCACATCCGACAAGCGTCAGAGCCGGTGTAGTACGATTCCATCTTAGTCCTGTATTGACGCTTTGCCTGTTTGACTGTTTGTCGGAGGGCATACCTGGATTTCTTATAAACTTCCGGGTTAGAGTCCCGCTCCTTGAAAGCGGAAGCTCTACCCTTTAGCTCAGTGTGGATGTTGCATGTAATCCATGGCTTCTGGTTGGGGTATATTCTGTATGTATGTGTGTGGGGACAACATCATTGATGCACTTATTGATGAAGCCAGTGACTGATGTGGTGTACTCCTTAATGCCATCGGAAGAATCCCAGAACATATGTCTGTGCTAGCAAAGCAGTCCTGTAGCTTAGCATTTGCATCATCTGATCACTTTCTTATTGACCACGTCACTGGTGCTTCCAACTTTTGTTTTTGCTTGTAAGCAGAAATCAGGAGGATAGAGTAATGGTCGGATTTGCCAAATGGAGGGCGAGGGGGAGCTTTGTATGTGTCTCTGTGTGTGGAGTAAAGGTGGTCTAAAGTTTTTTCCCCTCTGGTTGCACATTTAACATGAGTTAAAATGAGATAAAACGGATTTGAGTTTCACTGCATTAAAGTCTCTGGCCACTAGGAGTGCCACTTCTGGATGAGCGTGTTCCTGTTTGCTTATGGTCGTATACAGCTCATTGAGTGCGGTTTTAGGGCCAGCATCGGTTTGGGGTGGTATATAGACAGCTACAAAAAATACAGATGAAAACTCTCTTGGTAAATAGTGTGGTCTACAGCTTATGATGAGATACTGTACTCTACCTCAGGTGAGCAAAACCTTGATCCTTAGATTTCGTGCACCAGCTGTTGTTTACAAATATACATTTCCTGTTTAACATGACAATGCCCCCGTGCAGAAAGTGAGGTCCATACAGGAAATGGTTTGTCAAGATTGGTGTGGAAGAACTTTACTGGCCTGCATGGAGCCCTGACCTCAACTCCATAGTGTAATTTCTAAATCATTGTACCTAAACTGTAAGTGTAAACACGTATACGCAGGGCCCAGCTGTAAAAGAGACCGTGGTCTCAGTCCGTGTTCCTTGTTGAAATGAAGGTATAATAATAGAGCACCTTTCGGATGAATTGGAACGCAGACTACGAGCGTAAACGCCCAACATCAGTGCCCGGCCTCACAAATGTTCTTGTGGTTGAAGGGAAGCAAGTCCACGCAGCAATGTTCCAACATCTATTGGAAAGCCTTCCCAGAAGAGTGGAGGCTGTTGTAGCAGCAAAGGAGGACCAACCAAAATATTGGGACCAACCAGTATAAATGCCCATGTATTTGGAATGAGATGTTCGACGAGCAGGTATCCACATGCTTTTGGTAATGTAGCGTATGTCTGTCTTACCTCCTGATGTGGTTTCCTAAAGCTTGGCTCACATTTCTGGTGTTGCCCGGAAGTTGATAGAAAAACACCCACAGGCCCATACCACAGAAGCCTCATGTTCACATGGAAGAAAAACTGTGAATAAACAACCTATCATGTGATCAAGCCCCTTCCCTTTTTTTCGACCATACATTATTTAAGGAGGTGGAACACACAGAGCAAACTTAATCCTCCTTACTGTGGTCTGTGCTTGCCAATCCTTTTTCTTGAAAAGAGGAATAAGTGAGTAGAGGAAACGGTTTTGCCATCCATATTCCCTGAGGAATCTATAAGGCAGATATCTTATTTCAAGGTGTGGCGTGGATGCAGTTGGGAACATAGGGCCGCAAGGGTCGTGCCGCTGAATAGACTTTCACAATTCTAGAAATAGCTCGAAACCAGCCTTTCTAATTATGGTACCAGCTGATCTCTATACTCCTGCCTAAAAATAGCACTGTGCCAACTTGTGGTACAGTTTGATCAAACAACTTTAGTAAACCTTTCTCTACAAATTTACAACTAACAACACTTGTCATGTCGAATATATTAATAGAATACAATCTAACACCAATCAGAACATTTTGAATGCATCATATCAATCTAAACCAGCTAGCTAACTATTACAGCATAGAGATGAAGAGATTTGGAAATGTTGTCTTGCACAGTGGCTTCAACACAGTGCCCCTATCAATCATCTAGTGTATATATAAATCATTGGTCTGAAAACACACAAATCCGATTTGGTCACTGTTTGGACAGTCAGTATTCCAAAACTGATTTGAACATTATAAGGCCTGCAGTGTGAACAAGGCTTAAGTAGATCAGACCCAGCTGCAATCGCCTCCCCCTTAAGTAGACAATGGTAAACAGCCTGAGTGAACTGTCTTCATTTATCCACCATTTTTGGTTTTCCTACCAGGCTTTGCCCATGCTCTGTAAACTCTGATGGGGAGAGTACCCATGTGGACTGATTCCACCCATAGCCTGGATCTGTTTCCATAAGGCCTAGTTTTGGATTGAGTTCAATTTGATTTAGATTTATTGGGAGAAATACATTTTTATGTTCATCATTCCTGTCTGTATTATAGTAGCCTAGGTATTTTTTTTCCTCTTTTGCCTAGATTATGATTTATCCTAACCCCTTCTACTATCACAACCATTATTTTGTGAATGAAACTACCTTTTTCACACACACACACACACACACACACACACACACACACACACACACACACACACACACACACACACACACACACACACACACACACACACACACACACACACACACACACACACACACACACACACACACACACACACACACACACACACTTAAGCACGACATCAATTTATATAGGATCACAATATACACAAAAATGCACATCTATGCATTATCTCTCTGTCATTGAGATGGTAAATGATGATGTATAGACATTCTGGAAGCCAGTTTAAAGTATTTGTGAAAAACAAAGAAGAGAAGGAAACATTTAAAAGTTGTGATTCAATTTGTTAATAAGTTAATAGTTGATGGGATACAGTGTTCTTTGCTGGGTGGGTGCTTTTATCCAAAGCGTAACAACATTTTCTTCCATTTAGTCCACAGGATGATTCTACTGAGGGGCTGCAGGTTAAGTGCGTTTCACACACTGCAAGCTTTCCATACTGATCCACCTTGGAGTTGAACCAGCAACCCTTTCCCAACCTTTAGCCCATCTCTTCTGGGGAGTTCAGGGGCCAACACTGATTTAAATGCTTATAAACGACCGATCGGATATTTAAATAATCATTAGTCAAGTTCATCGGATATTTAAATAATCATTAGTCAAGTTAATGTATATTAAAGTTAGTAATTACATAAATAGGAACATTTTTTCCCCAGCTTGAGCAGTCTGTTACTTAATGTGCAATTATACATGCTCCAAACGAAATATTACAGTATGTTATGATACAGCATGATTGAATTGGTGGTTTTTCTGACGATGTGTTAAAAAAGGCTTTAAGATGTCTCTACACTAAAGGCTTCTCTTGGGTGAAGCGAAGCACTAAGTCAGCACACTGTAACATCTGGTTGGGTCACCTCCCTAGTTTAAGCCTGCCATTATGGTGGACAGATCTGGGCTCTCACTGCCTCTCACTGTCTATTTTCATTTCTCTACTTGTAATTCCTGGACAAGAACGGACCATAACTGGCTTAGGATACAGTCCAACAATAACAATATTTTTTTTCTCCTCTCGTCTAGAGACCCCAAGTTAAACAACTCTGTGTGCTCCTTCTCTCTCTCCCCCTCTCTCAATTTCTCTCTCTCACTCCTTATTTTCAATCTGCTTCCACATAATTATTTCCACCAGGGGTATGTCCTACTATGCAATTCAATGAACTCTTAGAGCTTCAGTTCAGTTTTGCTTGGCACAAGGGAACAACTATGCGTTCTGTACAGTGGAAGTTGTTTTATATCACCAAGTCGGTCCAATTAACGTCGGTAGCTTACAACCAGTGTTGCTCCCCTCACATAATGAGATTCATTCCCTACACGGCTTTATAATTGCTGCTTCTGGTCGGTGGAACACTGAAATCCCCCAAACGAGGCAACAGGCATTAGGTGCTTCTGTGTGCGGGTCCCCTGGCGCAGCTCCATGTGTAGGCCCCCGTAGATCCTCTGGCGGAGCTCCTTGTGGCAGGGCACCAAGGCAAACACACCGGCAACAGATGGTCTCTGTTGTGTTCCTCCCATCCGTGGAGCTGAGGCTGGCTCTGAGCACAGGCCCGCTGAGAGAGAGATATTGGAACATCCACTCATATTTTGTGTGCAGACATATAGCCCTGCAGATATTTGTTACAGGTTTATGGTCTGTTTATGATGGATGTTTATGAGCATGGGCAAGATTTTGTTTTTTTTTAACTGCAGGATACAGAAGATTTCCCCAACTTGTTTAACTTCAATCTCTCTTTCTGCATTACTTCACACAATTACTCTCCACATTTTCCCAATCCCTCAGCTTAGTGTATGCACCTTCATGACAACATTATGAGTTACAGGGAAAACACATGGCCAGGAAGAGGCACGATAACTCCTGCTACTCCTGGGGTTTAACGGCATACCAACGGCAAAGTTGTTGAGTTTCCAGTTGTAGCACATTCATCACACACTAGAGGGCGATCTCTAACATAAATTGGGTAGATAATGGCGATGACTGGAGAGGACCATGGGTCTGTTTCCATGACTGACATAAAAATGCCCTCTTGAGCCAAATGCACATCTTAGCAGACACTCTTATCTATAGCAACGTACGAGGAGCAATTATCTTTAAGTGACTTGCTCAAGGGCACATTCACAGTTTTTTTCTTCACCTAGTCAACTCAGGGATTTGAATCAGCAACCATTTTGGTTACTGACCCAGCACTCTTTAACCACTAGGCTACCTGCCGCCTAAAATCATTCATGTACTGTAGGCCAAAAGAGTTGGGAAACTGATTTCAAACAGACTACAGGTTACAGTAGAGGTGAAGTGGTATTTTCTTTATTTGTGAAACAAAATATGCCTTCATGTCCGTCAGTATGAGTGAAAAAAATGCAGGCTTATGAAGCTATAGAGAGGTAAGGTATCGGATTCTAAGGTTGCTGTTTTTAAAATGTGGAATAGGCCTAGTCCTTTGACAAACATCAAATACAGTGAAGGCTGAAGATAAACATGTTAAATAACTTCATCTGACAGGCATTTAGGACAGACAGACCCTGAGGGCTTCTGGCTGGTATTTACAGCTAAACTAGCCTTTTGAGCATCGGTTTACAGGCCATTGAGAGAGAGAGAGAGAGAGAGAGAGAGAGAGAGAGAGAGAGAGAATCTACGGTTAATATATGTTTTGAAACCACACAGACCACTGGATAATAACCCACTGAACCACAACAGGGCAGTGTTCAAGTCCAGTGTTCAAGGCCAGTGTTCAAGGCCAGTGTTCAAGGCCAGTGCTCAACAGCACATCCATCCACCAGAGCTTGTTCATGTAACACTAACCGCTTACAAAAGGAGATACATGAAAAAATAAATGTTTCATTATGCTACGCAATGCGCGTGTCTATGTTTGACGCTTCGCCGGAGAATGTAAGTGTCACTTTTGTTAAGGATTGGTCAACTATCTGGTCAGTATACAGCGTCACCAGAGTCTCAAGATGACACAAGTAAATTGGAGAGAGGTAGGCCGTTGCAACTTTCCCTTCTTTTCTTTTTGTCAATACCCAATTATCCTCTCTGTTGCGCTTCCCTGATAGCGGAGGCCCAAAAAGAGCTTTCTGAGGCATTGTTTTCTAATTGCAGCAATCCGGAGTCACTTGAAGCATTGATCAAACATTAGAGGCTTCGTACGCTCAGTGCGTGGGCAAGGTGGAGGGGAACAGGAGAGAGAGAGAGAGAGAGCGAGACAGAGAGGATTGCAGGTTGCCTGATCATTAGGTGTTTTAGAAATGGGTGTCAAGATATTTTAAAGGGTGGTCCACTATGGCTTGATGGTCTTGTAGTCCTCTAATGCGCATGTTGTCAAACTCATTCCACGGAAGGCCCGAGTGTCTGTGGCTATTCGATCCTCCCTTGTACTTGATTGATGAATTAAGGTCACCGAATAGAAAATAACTCCCCTCGCCTAGTTGTCTAGGTCTTAATTGAAAGGGGAAAAACCAGCAGGCACTAGGCCCTCCATGGAATGATTTTGACACTCTAATGTGTGTTAGTTGACGGTCGACTAGTGTCTGAGGATTCCATGTAGTGATGACTGAGTGGACTGTGGCTGTAGCTGGCTGGTGGGCATGTTGTAGGTAATTTGTCATTTTGTAGGGATGCAGCAGGCCTGCAGCATCATGTGTTGATTGTTGGTCATGGCTGAGGGCGGAACCACCTGCAGTAATTATGCTGTAAGTATACACAGCGCTCTGAAAAGCCCTCAAGGAAGAGTTCAGCCATTGAATCTGGAGATGGAGATGTTTGTGTTAATTACCCCCTAGTGTTATTTTAGGCTCGCTTATCATATATATATATTTTTTTTTTTACATCGCTAATAACCCCGTATTCATCTAACTATGTATTGTTGTTCTGAATGGGCTTCCATACAGTTTATCTTCCCCTCAACGAAATACAATTCATCCTCATTTGTCGCCTTGTGTAGGTTTTTGTGTAGTTTTGATATATGAGAAACATACGGGATAAAAACCTGTTCTTATGTGGTACTTATGAGCGGTACCATGAGAACAGTACCATGTGTCCCAGAAAGCTCTTTACAGCTATTTTTCACATCCATTACTCTCCAAAGTTAATGGCGTAAAAGGAAAGTTCTCACTAGATGGAATGTCACTAGACAGTTATTTCTCTCCCCCTATTCTCTCTTGGGGAATTTTCAGATACAGAGAACAGCTTTTACAACATAGCACCTGAGTATGTCCAGTGTTCATTTTGGGTGTTTGTCCCCTCCCAACACCTACATATGTTACGTCCGTCGTCAGAATGAGACCAAAGCGCAGCGTGGAAAGTGTACATCCTTCTTTATTTTAGATGAAAACCCCAAAAACGATACGTGGCCGTAACGTTCTGCAGGCTCCACAGTAACTGAACAAAATCAAGATCCCACAAACTCAGGTGGAAAACAGGCTGCCTAAGTATGATTCCCAATCAGAGACAACGATAGACAGCTGCCTCTGATTGGGAACCATACCCGGCCAACAAAGAAATAGGAAACTAGAATGCCCACCCAAGTCACACCCTGACCTAACTAAATAGAGAAATAAACAGGCTCTCTAAGGTCATGGTGTGACAACATCGCCATTGGATGTTTTTTCCCCCACATTTTCTTTACATTTACATGTTTGTCCAGGGTTGGGCAACTCCAGTCCTCGGGGGCTTGATTGGTGTAACATTTTCCCCCAGCCCCAGCTAACACACCTGACTCCAATAATCAACTTATCGTGATCTTCAGTTTGGAATGCAATTTGTTTAATCAGCTGTGTTTGCTAGGGATGGGGGGAAGTGTGACACCACTCCAGCACCCGAGGACTGGAGTTGCACATCCCTGAAATAAACTTAAGACAGCTGCACAACTCACACTGCCGAAAACTGGCCCTGTTGATTGTCATAATAAAAGCCCAGCCCAGTCGTTTAATTACTTAATTATAGCTGTTAATTGGCTGAGAGGCAGAGGCACCTGTGACTTTATCAAGGGTGTGAGTTAGTGGTCACCTCATATGGGAACTGACTATTTTTTTTTGTGTGTGTGTGTGTGTGTGTGTGTGTGTGTGTGTGTGTGTGTGTGTGTGTGTGTGTGTGTGTGTGTGTGTGTGTGTGTGTGTGTGTGTGTGTGTGTCTCCTCAGATTCCTTAAGGTGGTATATCAATCTCTCTCATCTCCACATTCTCTGCATGCATTTCAACTAACTGAGTATTCATTTACAAATTTGACTCATTTGAAAACCCATTTTGATGTCACAGCTGTATGAGAAATTAAGGCTATTTAAATGGGCCTGTGCTTCACTAACCACGTGCGTGGAGTGGCACTAACTGGCAAGATGGGGGGGGGGGAGCACTGGGGTTTGAAAGGAGGAATATCTTTGCATGACACACCGTTTACAACCAGCAGGACATAGGCAGGAAATATTTCCACCATTTCGAGCGTTAAGTAAATGTCATTGTCCTTGTAGTTTCCCCCACTCCTAGCTTCCATTGCCAATACAATGGCGTCGGAGGGTATGGCTGCCGTTTTACTGACTCCTAACCAACTGTGGTATTTTGTGTGTTTTTCACATTGTTTGTAAATTATTGTGTACATAATGTTGCTGCTACCATCTCTTATGAATGAAAAGAGCTTCTGGATTTCAGAACAGCGAAGGATATACTGCTTCTTCTGCTTCTCAGAGACCAAATCCCTGTTATTCTCAGAGACCAGGCCCAAATCCCTGTTATTCTCAGAGACCAGGCCCAAATCCATGTTATTCTCAGAGACCAGGCCCAAATCCCTGTTATTCTCAGAGACCAGGCCCAAATCCCTGTTATTCTCAGAGACCAGGCCCAAATCCCTGTTATTCTCAGAGACCAGGCCCAAATCCCTGTTATTCGTATGAAGAAAAGAGGGAAATACAGGGGCAGAGAACGGGGTGCTAGAATTAATTGGTGAGTTGGTAACCCGCCTCTACCATCGGTTCTATTTGCTGACGTCACTGGAAAATAAACTGCATGATTTCCACTTGAGACTATCCTACCAACGGGACAATAAAATATGTAATATCTTATGTTTCACCGAGTCATGGCTGAACAACGACATGGATAATATACATTTGGCTGGGTTTTCCTTGCATTTGCAAGACAGAACAGCTACGTCTGGTGAGACGAGAGGTGGGGGTGTGTGTCTATTTGTCAATAACAGCCGGTGCGCAATGTCTAATATTAAGGAAGTCTCGAGATATTGCTCGCCTGAGGTAGAGTACCTCATAAGCTGTAGATCTACCAAGATCTATCATCTATATTATTTGTAGCCGTCTATTTACCAACATAAACTGATGCTGGCACTAACGTCGCACTCAACAAGGCCATGAGCAAATAAGAAAATGCTCATCCAGAGGTGGCGCTCCTAGTGGCCGGGGACTTGAATGCAGGCAAACTTAAATCCGTTTTACCTCATTTCAACCAGCATGTCACATGTGCAACCAGAGGGAAAAAAACTCAAGAACACCTTTACTCCACACACAGAGACACATACAAAGCTCTCCCTCACCCTCCATTTAGCAAATTTGACCATAATTCGATCCTCCGGATTCCTGCTTACAAGCTAAAACTAAAGCATGAAGTACCAGTACCAGCTCAATACGGAAGTGGTCAGATGACGCGGATGCTATGCTACAAGACTGTTTTGTTAGCACAGACCGGAATATGTTCCGGGATTCATCCAATAGCACAGAGGAGTATAATCACCTCACTACCGCCCCGTTGCACTCACGTCGGTATGAAGTGCTTTGAAAGGCTGGTAATGGCTCACATCAATACCATCATCACAGAAACCCTAGACCCACTCCAATTCGCATACCTCCCCAACAGATCCACAGATGACGCAATCTCAATCGCACTCCACAATGCCCTTTCCCACCTGGACAAAAGGAACACCTGTGTGAGAATGCTATTCATTGACTACAGCTCAGCGTTCAACACCATAGTGCCCACAAAGCTCATCACTAAGCGAAGGACCCTGGGACTAAACACCTCCCTTTGCAACTGGATCTAGGACTTCCTGATGGGCCGCCCTCAGGTAGTAAGGGTAGACAACAAGGGGTGCGTGCTTAGTCCCCTCCTGTACTCCTTGTTCAACCATGACTGCGTAGCCAAGCACGACTCCAGCACCATCATTAAGTATGCTGACGACACAACAGTGGTATGCCTGATCGCCAACAACGATGAGACAGCCTATAGGGAGGAGGTCAGAGACCTGACAGTGTGATGCCAGGTCAACAACCTCTCCCTCAACGTGATCAAGACAAAGGAGCTGATCGTGGACTACAGGGAAAAAAGAGCCTAACTCGCCCACATTCACATCGACGGGGCTGTGGTGGAGCGGGTCGAGAGCTTCAAATCACCAACAATGTCCACATCACCAACAACTGATCATGGTCAAGACACACCAAGACAGTTGTGAAGAGGGCACGACAACACCTTTCCCCCTCAAGAGACTGAAAAGATTTGGTATGGGTCCCCAGATCCTCAAAAAGTTCTACAGCTGCACCATCGAGAGCATCCTGACTGGTTGCATCACCGCATGGTATGGCAACTGCTCGATATCTGACCGTAAGGTGCTACAGATGTTGATGCCTACGGCCCAGTACATCACTGGGCCAAGCTTCCTGACATCCACCTATATACTAGGCGGTGTCAGAGGAAGGTCCAAAAAATTGTCAAAGACTCCAGTCACCCAAATCATAGATTGTTCTCTCTGCTACCGCACGGCAAGCGGTACTGGAGCGCCAAGTCTAGGTCCAAAAGGCTCCTTAGCTTCTATCCCCAAGCCATAAGAACAATTAATCAAATGGTCACCAAACTATTTACATTGACCTCCCCCCATTCCCTTTGTTTTTACACTGCTGCTACTCGCTGTATATTATCTATGCATAGTCAAATTACCTCGACTAACCAGTACGCTCGCATATTGACTTGGTAGCGGTACCCCCTGTATATAGCCGTGTTATTTTATTGTGTTACTTATTTTATTTTTTACTTTAGTTTATTTAGTAAATGTTTTCTTGCTCTATTTCGTTAACTGCATTGTTGGTTAAGGTCTCGTAAGTAAACATTTCACTGTAAGGTCTACTACACCTGTTGTATTCGGCGTGTGTGACAAATCAAATTTGATTTCACTGTAGTTTTCAGCATGATTGAACTCACTCCCTCTCCATCTCCCTTTTCTCTCTGAGTCTCTGGTTCATTTATTTCTAAGAGGGTTAATTATCACCCTTCACTCTGTTCTATTATTTTCTCTAATACTGCAGCTTAACATAACTGACTACAGAACAGTATGTTGACTGTTACTAATGCCAATGCATGGTATTTGGGGTTCTGGTGCTGGGATACAAAATCTGGTAACCCTTTCCAGTTTGTTATTTATCAGAAAGGGATTGGATGGTGTGGGTGATACCTGGGTGTCCAGTGGCGAGGGATGTGTGTGACCCCTATCTCCATAGGGTCAGGCCCTGCCTCAAGACGGTCAAAGGAGGAAGCCAAGGAACGAGGGGACCGCCAACGCTCCCGAAGAATGTTATCCAGATGGATGGCCATCGCGATGAGCGCATCCAGGGAAAGGTTGTTGTCCCGACACGCCAACTCCGCCTGGACTCCCTGCGCAGTCCTCTTCGGGATAGGGTGCAGAGCGCCCTATTCAATTCACTGGAGGCTCAGAAGGTCCAGAAGTTGAGGGCGTATTCCGCAGTGGCCTGGGGACTATGCCAGAGTTGGAGTATTCGCTCACCTACTTCTGTGCCTTCCGGTGGATGGTCGATGACTGCCCTGAACAGAGCCATAAGCACCTCACACGAATCCAGCTCCTCCTCTCCTCTCTCCCAGATGGCCGCAGCCCACTCCAATGTCTGCCCGGTCAGCAGGGAAATGACCGTGGCAACCTTGGACCTCTTGGTGGTGGGGGCTCCCATCTGATGGGTGAAATAGAGGGAGGACTGGAGAGACAGTTGGGCATCACTGACCTGGGCGGACTGGTGGGTAGGCTGGGGGACTGGCTCACTGGGACGACTCGTGGTTGGATGACCTCTGCTATTTGAATGTGAATCCTCTTGGGTGGTGTCGAGGTGGTGGAGGACACCATCCAGTTGCACACAGTTGCATCAGCTGATCTTGGTGTTGGTGGAGTAGGTGTCCCTGTTCACCGCCAGTCTAGAATATATACTGTATATATCTCTTCTGCTGCTTCCATATTTTTGAGGTAGTGTTCTTTAACGTAGACACAACAGGGAGTGTGGAAGCAAATGCACTGTGAGTTTAATGAGAACGAACATGGAACGAATACAAAACAAGAGAAGCATCTAACAAAGAAAACATAAAACAATACTACCTGATGACTGAAACAGCGTTAGATAAATGGTAAGTAATAAAAGGTAGTAATGAAGTTCAGGTGTGACTGATGAAGGGTGTGCGTAATGATGAGGCTTCGTGCCATGGATCATCACTGGAGTGAGAAGATGTATGGGCAGCCTGGTGTGTGGAGCTGCCACAGGGCTTACCAGGCTGGGGAGAAGGCCTGGTTCTGGGAGCAGGCACACAACTGCGACCTGGCCAAGATAAAGCAAATGAGTTCAACACATAACACAGAGTTACACATGGAGTAAAACAAACATACAGTCAATAATACAGTAGAAAAATAATTATATATACAATGTGAGCAAATGAGGTGAGATAATGGAGGTAAAGGCAATAAATAGGCCATGGTGGCGAAGTAAATACAATTGTAACGGCTGTTGGAAGAAGCGGACCAAGGTGCAGCGTGGAACGTGTTCATGATTTTTAATCAAACTGAACACTAGAACAAAAAATAACAAAGCGGAACAAACGAAACAGTTCTGTCTGGTGCAGAAACACACTAAACAGAAAATAACTACTCACAAAACACAAGTGGGATAAGGCTACCTAAGTATGGTTCTCAATCAGAGACAACGATAGACAGCTGCCTCTGATTGAGAACCACACCCGGCCAAATACACAGAAATAGAAAACATAGAACACAAAACATAGAATGCCCACCCCAACTCACGCCCTGACCAAACCAAAATAGACACATAAAAGGATCTCTATGGTCAGGGCGTGACAACAATATAGCAATTAAAACACTGGAATGGTAGATTTGACAGTAGATGTAACGGCTTTCTTCTGTGGACGGAGGAGAGGACCAAAGCACAGCGTGGTTAGTGTTCATCATGTTTAATAAAGACGGTAAACGTGAACACTACAAAATACAAAACAACAAATGTGAAAAACTGAAACAGTTCTGTCTGGTGCAGACACACAAAGACAGAAGACAACCACCCACGAAAACCCAACA
Organism: Oncorhynchus keta; assembly: GCF_023373465.1. Lineage (NCBI taxonomy): Eukaryota > Metazoa > Chordata > Actinopteri > Salmoniformes > Salmonidae > Oncorhynchus > Oncorhynchus keta. The sequence goes on along the minus strand of NC_068439.1, from coordinate 48,829,365 downwards.
CAAAACAGGCTACCTAAATATGGTTCCCAATCAGAGACAATGACAAACACCTGCCTCTGATTGAGAACCATATCAGGCCAAACATAGAACCGGGAAAACTAGACACACAACATAGAATGCCCACACAGCTCACGTCCTGACCAACACTAAAACAAAGAAAACACAAAAGAACTATGGTCAGAACGTGACAGTAGATGAGTGTGCAAAGTAGAAATACTGGGGTGCAAAGGAACTAAATAAATAAATAAATACATTAGGGGAAGTGGTAGTTGTTTGGGCTATTTATAGATGGGCTATGTACAGGTGCAGTGATCTGTGAGCTGCTCTGACAGCTGGTGCATAAAGCTAGCGAGGGAGATAAGTGTTTCCAGTTTCAGAGATTTTTGTAGTTCGTTCCAGTCAATGGCAGCAGAGAACTGTAAGGAGAGGAGGACATGGAGCCAGTGGGTTTGGCGATGAGTATGAAGCAAGGGCCAGCCAACAAGAGTGTACAGGTCGCAGTGGTGGGTAGTATATGGGGCTTTGGTGACAAAACGGATGGCACTGTGATAGACTGAATCCAATTTGTTGAGTAGGGTGTTGGAGACTATTTTGTAAATGACATCGCCGAAGTCGAGGATCGGTAAGATGGTCAGTTTTACGAGGGTATGTTTGGCAGCATGGGTGAAGGATTTATCGGAAGCCGATTCTAGATTTAACTTTGGATTGGAGATGTTTTATGTGACTCTGGAAGGAAGAGTTTACAGTCTAACCAGACACCTAGGTATTTGTAGTTGTCCACATATTCTAAGTCAGAACCATCCAAAGTAGTGATGCTGGACGGGCAGGCAGGTGCAGGCAGCAATCGGTTGAAGAGCATGCATTTAGTTTTACTTGTATTTAAGAGCAGTTGGAGGCCATGGAAGGAGAGTTGTATGGCATTGAAGCTCGTCTGGAGTGGTTGTTAACACAGTGTCCAAAGAAGGGCCGGAGGTATACAGAATGGTGTCATCTGCGTAGAGGTGGATCAGAGACTCACCAGCAGCAAGAGCAACATCATTGATGTATTCAGAGAAGAGAGTCGGCCCAAGAATTGAACCCTGTGGCACCCCCATAGAGACTGCCAGAGGCCCGGACAACAGGCCCTCAGATTTGACACACTGAACTCTATCGGAGAAGTAGTTGGTGAACCAGGCGAGGCAATCATTTGAGAAACCAAGGCTGTTGAGTCTGCCGATGAGGATGTGGTGATTGACAGAGTCGAAAGCCTTGGCCAGGTCAATGAATACGGCTGCACGGTATTGCTTCTTATCGATGGCTGTTAAGATATCGTTTAGGAACTTGAGCATGGCTGAGGTGCACCCATGACCAGCTCTGAAACCAGATTGCATAGCGGAGAAGGTACGGTGGGATTCAAAATGTTCGGTGATCTGTTCGTTAACTTGGCTTTCGAAGACCTTAGAAAGGCAGGGTAGGATAGATATAGGTCTGTAGCAGTTTGGGTCAAGATTGTCCCCCCCCCCCCTTTGAAGAGGGTGGGATGACATGTTGGGACAGCTTGTAGTTGTTGGGAATTGTTAGATTATTTGTTAGATATTACTGCACTGTTGGAACTAGAAGCACAAGCATTTCGCTACACTCGCATTAACACCTGCTAACCATGTGTATGTGACCAATAATATTTCATTTGATTTGTACAGAAAGTGAATAGCTTAATCAATTGATAGACAGAATTAGATTACTTCCCAAGCAAAGTAATTTTTTTGTCTCCTCTGCTATAAGAAGGTTGTAGCTCAGCCTCAATGTCAAAGAAACTAAACAATGACATCCCCACATATATTGAAGACACATCTTTCCTAGGTATTTTAGCTTGATTCCAGCATAAAGCATCACGGAACAAAGCGCTGTTATAGATCACTTCATACAGGCAAATCGTATTCATTTTCTTCTAAATCTTAAGCTAACAAGGGGTAGGCATGTGCTTTTTGCAATTTTCATTAATAAAAAGCACAGGCCTATGGCATACCCTCTCATATCCCCTCAATTCAAGTCTTGGTTTTAATTTACTTCACTGGCACAGAGGTAGGCTATTTAAAGAGCGCATGGTGGGTGGAGGAATTGCCCAACAAATCTATGGATATACTGTAGCTGCCTATAGCTTCATTTCTAGGGATGCACAATATCTCGTTGAACATATCAGTTTAATGCCGATGTGCAAAACCTATGTCAAAGCTGACATGTATACCTATGTAACATAGATACATGTAATGATGCCACGTAAAATGTTGCGCTACTACACGTGCAACTCAGCATTCCAAAACTAGCTCACAATGTCTGCTGTGTGGATCGAGCAGTCATTTGAAAGAGTAACAACATTTCAGTGAGACAACTCAAAGGCGAAATCCATTAAAGCCAAGATAATGGTATTCATTGCCCTTGACAATCAACCGTTCTCTTTCGTAAGTGATGTTGGCTTTCACCAACTGGTCGAGCACCAGTACACAATACCAAGTGTGCTATTTTTCAGATGTTGCCCTACCGGAGTTACACAGTAATAGCGTCCCTGCTATTAGCTTTACGACATACATACTATGGAATGCTGTTTGGGTTTTGCATGTCAAAAAATAAAATACAGTAGCACTGTCAAAGCTGTACAAAAAAGTCTGCAAACAAGCAAACACCAGCCACGAACAATGTGTTTACCGTGTAGGTAATAAAGCATCATTTGTTCGACCACAACTTCTGGTGTAGCTAGCTTTAGCTTGGTACCTAGCAATCACCAATAAAACCAGCCTGAAAACAATGACCAGTAGAAACTGTAGTCATTTTCAATATTCTTAGCAATGATTAGGAATCCTTGTGAGTAAGTATTAGCTAGGTTACCACTTGTTATTTGCCTATTGAAATTGAACTTCAGTTCATGAAAATAAATAGCAAGCCAGCTACTTAACCCTGTTGCCCAAAGCTAAAGTTATAAGCAGGAGGCTAGCTTCATCTGGCTAGTGAGGCTCCACCGGACTGGATTATGTGTTGTGTGAAGCTAGCATTGTTTGCATCCATGAGCTAGCTAGCTTTTTTATGAACAGCACTGTAAAAAAAATCAAATCAAATTTTAATTATCACATACACATGGTTAGCAGATGTTAATGCAAGTGTAGCAAAATGCTTGTGCTTCTAGTTCCGACAATGCAGTAATAACCAAGAAGTAATCTAGCTAACAATTCCAAAAATACTACCTTATAGACACAAGTGTAAGGGGATAAAGAATATGTACATAAAGATATATGAATGAGTGATGGTACAGAGCGGCATAGGCAAGATACAGTAGATGGTATTGAGTGCAGTATATACATATGAGATGAGTATGTAAACAAAGTGGCAAAGTTAAAGTGGCTAGTGATACATGTATTACAAAAGGATGCAGTAGATGATATAGAGTACAGTATATACGTATACATATGAGATTAATAATGTAGGGTATGTAAACATTATATTAGGTAGCATTGTTTAAAGTGGCTAGTGATATATTTTACATCATTTCATATCAATTCCCATTATTAAAGTGGCTGGAGTTGAGTCAGTGTGTTGGCAGCAGCCACTCAATGTTAGTGGTGGCTGTTTAACAGTCTGATGGCCTTGAGATAGAAGCTGTTTTTCAGTCTCTCGGTCCCTGCTTTGATGCACCTGTACTGACCTCGCCTTCTGGATGATAGCGGGGTGAACAGGCAGTGGCTCGGGTGGTTGTTGTCCTTGATGATCTTTATGGCCTTCCTGTGACATCGGGTGGTGTAGGTGTCCTGGAGGGCAGGTAGTTTGCCCCCGGCGATGCGTTGTGCAGACCTCACTACCCTCTGGAGAGCCTTACGGTTGTGGGCGGAGCAGTTCCCGTACCAGGCGGTGATACCCGACAGGATCCTCTCGATTGTGCATCTGTAGAAGTTTGTGAGTGCTTTTGGTGACAAGCCGAATTTCTTCAGCCTCCTGAGGTTGAAGAGGCGCTGCTGCGCCTTCTTCACGATGCTGTCTGTGTGGGTGGACCAATTCAGTTTGTCTGTGATGTGTACGCCGAGGAACTTAAAACTTACTACCCTCTCCACTACTGTTCCATTGATGTGGATAGGGAGGTGTTCCCTCTGCTGTTTCCTGAAGTCCACAATCATCTCCTTAGTTTTGTTGACTTTGAGTGTGAGGTTATTTTCCTGAGACCACACTCCGAGGGCCCTCACCTCCTCCCTGTAGGCCGTCTCGTCGTTGTTGGTAATCAAGCCTACCACTGTTGTGTCGTCCGCAAACTTGATGATTGAGTTGGAGGCGTGCGTGGCCACGCAGTCGTGGGTGAACAGGGAGTACAGGAGAGGGCTCAGAACGCACCCTTGTGGGGCCCCAGTGTTGAGGATGGGCGGGGTGGGTATGTTGTTGCCTATCCTCACCACCTGGGGGCGGCCTGTCAGGAAGTCCAGTACCCAGTTGCACAGGGCGGGGTCAAGACCCAGGGTCTCGAGCTTGATGACGAGCTTGGAGGGCACTATGGTGTTAAATGCCGAGCTGTAGTCGATGAACAGCATTCTCACATAGGTATTCCTCTAGTCCAGATGGGTTAGGGCAGTGTGCAGTGTGGTTGAGATTGCATCGTCTGTGGACATATTTGGGCGGTAAGCAAATTGGAGTGGGTCTAGGGTGTCAGGTAGGGTGGAGGTGATATGGTCCTTGACTAGTCTCTTAAAGCACTTCATGATGACGGAAGTGAGTGCTACATGGCGGTAGTCGTTCAGCTCAGTTACCTTAGCTTTCTTGGGAACAGGAACAATGGTGGCCCTCTTGAAGCATGTGGGAACAACAGACTGGGATAGGGATTGATTGAATATGTCCGTAAACACACCAGCCAGCTGCTCTGAGCATGCTCTGAGGGCCCCGGCTGGGGATTCCGTCTGGGCCTGCAGCCTTGCGAGGGTTGACACGTTTAAATGTTTTTCTCGCGTCGGCTGCAGTGAAGGAGAGTCCGCATGTTTTAGTTGCGGGCCGTGTCAGTGGCACTGTATTGTCCTCAAAGCGGGCAAAAAAGTTATTTAGTCTGCCTGGGAGCAAGACATCCTGTTCCGTGACGGGGCTGGTTTTCTTTTTGTAATCCGTGATTGACTGTAGACCCTGCCACATACCTCTTGTGTCTGAGCCGTTGAATTGAGATTATATAGAGATTTGTCTCTATACTGACGCTTAGCTTGTTTGATTGCCTTACGGAGGGAATAGTTACACTGTTTGTATTCGGTCATGTTTCCAGTCACCTTGCCCTGATTAAAAGCAGTGGTTCGCGCTTTCAGTTTCACGCAAATGCTGCCATCAATCCACGGTTTCTGGTTTGGGAATGTTTTAATCGTTGCAATGTGAACGACATCTTCAACGCACGTTCTAATGAACTCGCTCCCCGAATCAGCGTATTCGTCAATGTTGTTGTCTGACGCAATACGGAACATATCCCAGTCCACGTGATGGAAGCAGTCTTGGAGTGTGGAATCAGATTGGTCGGACCAGCGTTGAACAGACCTCAGCACGGGAGCTTCTTGTTTTAGTTTCTGTCTGTAGGCAGGGATCAACAAAATGGAGTCGTGGTCAGCTTTTCCGAAAGGAGAGCGGGGCAGGGCCTTATATGCGTCGCGGAAGTTAGAATAGCAATGATCCAAGGTTTTTCCAGCCCTGGTTGTGCAATCGATATGCTGATAAAACTTAGGGAGTCTTGTTGGAGTCCCTTGGTAGATAATGCGGTCGACATTTGATTGTGAGGAATTCTAAATCAGGTGAACAGAAGGACTTGAGTTCCTGTATGTTGTTGTGGCAACACCACGTCACGTTAACCATGAAGCATACGCCTCCGCCCCTTTTCTGGTAGAAATATGTTTGTTTTTGTCGCCGCAATGTGTGGAGAAACCAGCTGGCTGCACCGACTCCGATAGCGTCTCTCCAGTGAGCCATGTTTCTGTGAAGCAAAGAACGTTACAGTCTCTGATGTCCCTCTGGAATGCTACCCTTGCTCGGATTTCAACAACCTTGTTGTCAAGAGACTGGACATTGGCGAGGAGAATGCTAGGGAATGGTGCACGATGTGCCCGTCTCCGGAGTCTGACCAGAAGACCGCTTCGTTTTCCTCTTTTACGAAGTCGTTTTTTGGGGTCGCCGTCTGGGATCCATTCTGTTGTCCTGGGTGAAAGGCAGAACACAGGATCGGCTTTGCGAAAGTCATATTCTTGGTCGTACTGATGGTGAGTTGACGCTGCTCTTATGTTCAGTAGTTCTTCTCGACTGTATGTAATGAAACCTAAGATGACCTGGGGTACCAATGTAAGAAATAACACGTAAAAAAACAAAAAACTGCATAGTTTCCTAGGAACGCGAAGCTAGGCGGCCATCTCTGTCGGCGCCGGAAGACAAATTTACCAGCAATGTAGCATACGTATTGATGAATCGTTTTGACATATGAAATACAAGTGATAGTGTCATAAATGTGTAATAACTATGTAAAAAATGTATGAACGAAACAACACAGCAAGTAAGTGAAAGAAATAGGTTTTGATGATGTTGGGGACATACGTAAATGCCAACAAAATTACTTTTTGGTCAGTATGGTGTGTGTGTGTGTGTAACCTTTATTTAACTACCGTAGTCAAGTCAGTTAAGAAAAAAATATTGTTTACAATGACGGCCTACCCCGGCCAAACCCGGACGACACTGGGCCAATTGTGCACCGCCCTATGGGACTCCCAATCACGGCCGGATGTGATACAGCTTGGATTCAAACCAGGGACTGTAGTGACGCCTCTTGCACTGAGATGCAGTGCCTCAGACCGCTGCCTCCATGTGTGTGTGTAACTGTACTAGAATGCTTAAGGCCGCTAAAATTGTAAATATCGGTTATCGGTATCGGTATCGTGTTTTTTGGCAAGGAAAAGATTGGATATAGGTATTGGCCGAAAATGTAATATTGGTGCGTCACTATTAATTACTTCTGTCAAACAGGTAGGCCTACCTCTTATTTTTTAATTAGGAAGAAATAGGCTACAACACAAAGCCCTCTTGTTGTTTGTAGTGTAATTAAAATGATGCCTACTCAAATTTGTCTACATTCAGCACCATGAACTGTCCATTTCCCATTGATTGTGCCTTGGTTGCTGCTTCAAGTTTCAGCACCACAATGTACATGTAAGTTACTTGAATCTGGCTTAGGTGAGGTCAATAATCTCTGATAAATAGGCTTACATCATGGGCAAGAATCATATCGTTTTTAATCAAATGTATTATTGTATTATAGTAGTAGAAAGCTATCAAAGTTGACTCCGGTCCTCGTTCTCATCATCGAGCTCTCCTTCTCAAACCGAACAGAACACCAACAATTATTTTCGGGGTAAGCCTTTAAACAATTTTTTTCAGGGTAAGCCTTTAACTCTCCTCCTAAACTGCCACCATAGGCCTACACAGCACAGCCATTTGTTAGGCAGTGCACAAAATAGTTTTTGATCAACAAGAGCAGAGCAGGGCTCAGGGTTGGAATATCCACTGCAGTGTGTAATGCAGTCTCGTTTTATTTACAGCGTCCCAGCAGCTGCAGTACTTAAAAAATATAACTTTTCTCCATGCTTCTCCGAGCATGCACTTCATATCCGTTAGGCTATGGATCATTTAATTGAGACCACACTAAATAGCCTATAGGCTCATTTTATATTGCGCTCGCAGGGGAGAATCAGAATGAGGGGTGGAACCGGGCTCACATCTATATATAGCCCAACCTTTTCCTGCAGTTGGCTAAATCAGGGTCAAACAGGGTCTTTCTTTGTAGTCTTAAACAAATCGACTTTGAAACGAAAGTATACACCTCACACACATGGTTGAGGGCTTCAAAAAAGAAGACACCTGTACCATGTCAGATATAGAGTTGAAGTGTATTACATTTTGAGTTTGCATCCCAATATTACGCTTTATCACAAAAGACTGGAAAATAGCAAAACCGTTTGACATGGAAACACTGGATTTTTGGCAGCTTTTTGAAGTAATGTTTATTTATTATGAAAAATACTGAGATATATTGACATTTCATCAATTACAAATTGCATGACCCTCCCCTGGACTACATTTTAAAAAAACTAAACCTTCCCCTTGACTGAAATTGAAAAAGCAAAACCCTCCCCCATTTTCCTCCAGGTACCCATCGTGTAAGTTTCGAACCATCCCTAAGGTCCTTGGACTAAGGACTAATGTTAGGCTCCTGTAATGTCACTAACGGTGACAATAATATCATCCTTTCTATAATTCTATATCACCTTTACAGAACAGCTTTAGTTGAATGTTTTTGCCTATTTAATATAATAAGAGACACTAACTGAACTCTTAAACATACAAACATGTGTCAGATACAGTAGTTGTTTGCTGCTCCAAATGATCAGGATGGTGATTCTACAGTACCACGGTATTGGATGCTTTCTTTTACATAGCAGACATCTTTATTTAAGACAACTACTACCACTACGATTTGCTCAGCAGTCCATAGTCTCTTTTTTTTATTGTTTATTTGGGATTATTTTTGGGGTTCTTTCTTTTTTGTCTTGATTTAAAAAAAAAAAACGTTTTACCTTTAATTAGCCAGATAAGATATTGGGGACACATCCTCTTATCTCTTAGCTATTTGGAATACAATATACCTCTGAGGATATATTGAGGTGGTATTGGATCAGCAACAAGAGGATAAACAAAGATGGCTACACTTATAGATGAGGTGGTGGTTACTTCCCTCCCCCCTGGGCCCAATTACTTCTGTTTATCGCCTGGAGATTCTGTTTCCTTCATAGAATGCATGAGGTCAGCAGTTTTAATCTGGATACAGTCTGTGCATGTCCTGTTTTTGGCTATGACCAAATAAGGACAGTTAGGCCTATTTTCATTTCAGTACATACATTGTACTCTCAATTACATTTACTAAATTGTTCAATCAGATTATGGCTTGAAATTAATTGGCAAATAGGCCAACACTGATTTTTTTCTATATGAATTTATAAGAAATGTTTTATTCTAGTGTGCAAAGAGGACTCACATACTGATGTTTCAGTATTATTATTTTTGAAAGAGATTGCACTTCCCATGGTATTTTCAAATATTACAAATGGTAACTTAAAAAGACATATATTTTTTTAAAGAAACAAATAATTAGAACAGAGAATTGGACCTAAACGAAATAAAGACTTATACTTGACTTATAACTAGTAAGGTAAAGTAGGCCCCTCTAGCACAAACTGCTACATGCCACAAATCATCTATAACATTTAAACGTTTTACTCATATTCTTTTCTGCAAAATAGTACTGTGTTTGCAATTCAGCAGAAGCTTGAGAAAGAAGCTTTACCACTCTTTTTGTGCTGAAGTCGACACAAAACATTGTTATGCATGCAGACTTAGCTACCTGTTGAGCCCCCTGGATGCCATTGTGGGTCAGTTCAGGTCAGTTGAAGCCCAACGGAAACAAGTGTAGCACAACTGGGGCCCTGCGGCGATCCATATATTGCTGGTCTAGAGTATATTCTAAAATGTGTTGCAGGCCTGTTTTCTTTATTGTGACAGACTGTTGTCTTCTTCCATTATTGATTATCACTACAGGGTATTCCTTTTATTTATTAAAAACATCGAATTTGAGAGGAATGTTGTAAGGCCAATGGCCAATGGCCCAAAATATCACACACATACAGTGCCAGTCAAAAGTTTGGACACACCTAATCATTATAGTTTTTTCCCTACATTGTAGAATAATAGTGAAGACATCAACACTATGAAATAACACTTATGGAATCATGTAGTGTTAAACAAATAAAAATGCATATTTGAGATCCTTCAATGAAGTCACCCTTTGCCATGATGACCACTTTGCACACTCCTGGCATTCTCTCTCTCAACCAGCTTCACCTGGAATGCTTTTACAAATGATTGGCTATTAGTATATTATTATTTGTGCCCTGGTCCTATAAGAGCTCTTTGTCACTTCTCACGAGCCGGGTTGTGACAAAAACTCACACTCATTCTTATGTTTAAGAAATGTCTTATAGCGTGTGTGTGGCAGGCTTACAATGATGGAAGAAAGAAAACCATTTGAGAGTGCGCTGACCCTGGTGCTAGAGGGGGTAAGCAGCTGGAGGTTGACATTTTGAAGTACTGGACTATAAAAAGTTTGGGAACCACTGTGAAATAAATGTTACATAGCCTAATACAAAATATGGTATTGTCAGCTGTTTCACGCTTGTGGGGGAGGGGGGGGGCAATGAGTATCACATTTAGTCCAGATAGAAAATGAATTGCTATTTTTATTTGAGGCTTATACTATACGTTTCTTAATGGTTATGTTGTTATCAATGTGTGTGCTGGCTGGTGTACTGATATAAGTGTGATGTATGCAACTTTGAGAAAAAACACTTGGAATTGTCCTTGTTGAAATTCGACACTTCTATGCATACTCATGGGGCTAGCATAGGATCTTTACCCCTTTTTCGTGGTCACGGCCGAAAGCCGTGCATCCTCCGAAACACAACCCAACCAAGCTGCATTGCTTCTTGACACAATGCTCACTTAACCAGGAAGCCAGCCGCATCAACGTGTCAGAGGAAACGTCGTACACCTGCCGACGGGTCAGCGTGCACTGCGCCCGGCCCGCCACAGGAGTCGCTTGTGCGCGATGGGACAAGGACATCCGTGCCGGCCAAACCCTCCCCTAACCCGGCCGACGCGTGGCCAATTGTACGCTGCCCCATGGGTCTCCCGGTCGCGGCCGGCTGCAAAAGAGCCTGGACTCGAACCCATAATCTCAAATGGCAGCATAGGATCTCACTCTCCATTGAATACAGGCGGTGGTTGACGTCAACACCCCTCATGGAATATTTTTTTTAAAGTAATGAGATTTTAGACCCCATCCACAAATCCAAAAAGAGAACTAGGCGGGAGATTGACAGCCCGCCGTTCTGCGCTGCGGACAACAAATCCCATTCTAACCGCGGGGACACAAGCATCTCGTCATTATATCCAGTATTTCTGACACGGGGAGAGCATTTCCAAGATGTATCCAAGTTCATGCAGTTCCATCCACAGACAAGTGAGAGGCGCTGTAGGGCTCCGTAGAAAGTAAAAGGGGAGGAGCGGTATCGGAGAGTAAAGTAGCCACACGGTCTGTCTGTCTGTATGATTGTGTGACCAGGCATGCACTCGCATCTGAGAACCAACCGACGCTGAGCAGGGAGCGGATGAAGAAGCGTTTGGTGGCATCTGCGAACTCCCGACCACTCCGCTTACTATTGGCAACGGAAAGACGGTAGCCTCGACAGATACAGCGGACACCTGACACTCAGCAACAGAAGGCCAACATAATACATTTAGCTGTAAAAAGCAACAACAGTCTTTGCTGGATAAATACAGCATTCACACATAAGGACGAACGCCGGTGCTGAAGCTCAGCTGCGACTAGGGAGGTAAGGAGAAACTGCGTGTCAGCGCACGAAAAACTACTTTATGCATTTTTTTTATGTGCTCGGTGTCAGCCTAAGTTTACGCGAGAATCTCAAATTATGAGTATCCCGTGCTTTGCCTGAATGTGTGTCAGAAGCAGCTTTGCCTGAATGTGTGTCAGAAGCAGGAGTCAGGTTCATCTGTATCACCCCTTGCTGAGCACCATAATATCCAAATGGGTGTGCGGCTCCCATGTTGTGCGCAAGCGCCCTTACGAGGTGAAAAGAACATTAATATTCGCGCTAAACTTATAGGGTCCGTGAAAACGCGTATCAGTCTAATGATCCAATACACTCGTTCAAATTGAATAATATTAGTTTCTAATTTCTCAATTTATTTATTTTTTTCCTTTCATGATCCACTCCTTAAATTTAATAATATAGAAGACTGTTTTTAGATTTGGAATGTCCAAATGTTCTACCCTATTCATTTTAGATGTATTGGTTTGAAATATTGGTGTGACTGGGAAAACGGGATGATTTTTAAATCTGTGCTTCAAGTGGACGCTACCACTTCAGAGCGGGGAGATTAGCTTTGCCTACACTATACAATAAAGTGGCACATGAATGTTTGCATAGCCACAGGGTTTGGGTAAAGCCCCATATGAGACAGACATTTTACGGTCTATTATTATAACCTATTACAGATATAGACACTAGCCTCTACACCAGGGACCATCAACTAGATTCAGCCTGCAGGCTGATTTTCTTAAAATTGTAAAATTATTTATAAATATTTCTTCAGAGGAGGGTCAGGGGACCGGAACATAATTTGTAAACTGCAAATTGACCGCAAGAAGCCCAAACAGAGAGTATTTGACTACAACATAATCATGTCAAACATTATTAGTTAAATCTCAGATATTGAGAGTGTGTGTGTGTGTGTGTGTGTGTGTGTGGGGGTGTAACCTATGCATCCTTCATTCCTCCCATTCTTGGAGACCTCGCCAATAGGTGAAAGATGATTTTACGCTAGGCTAACAACCAAGTCATGTCAGATCGGTGATTATTTCTATACCCTATGATCATTGATCTAATATAGCCTATATATTTAGATCAATGATTATTTCAAGAAAGGGACCATTCAAACATGAATATATTCAAACAGCGCCTATATGCTGCTTTGCGGGAGTGGTCCTTGAGTTGCCTCTCCACCCACAGACACGTTTGCACGAAATCCTTGCTTCACTCCTCCCACAAGCCGTTGGATAGGCCTACAGGCCTACAATATAATGCCAGTAGGCTGTAGTCTAATTTACTTTCACTTGACCACTGTAACCTACTGTTAGCCTACAGGTTATGGGTACTCAATCGAGTGGGCCGATGTCAGTTTATGGGCACATATGCACTCATACTGTAGCTCCAGGTCTCCAGGATCCCAAGATAATTAGCCTACAGTCATTAGGAGGATGGTTGCCATAAGCGGGAAATACTGTTAGAAAAGCACCATCGTTAGTAAAGTTGTCCATGACTTAACGATAAACAAATAAATGTGCCACTGTCCAAGTGTTTATTAAGATACGATATTAAAGATACGATGTGGTGGGTATTAAGGTACGATGCGGAGCGGGACACTTCCATGGCCAACATCACATTGGTAAAGCCGGCAGGTACTGTAGTGTGAATCAAGCCTAGGATAAAAGGGCTTTGGTAGCAGGCATCTGTAGTCGAAGATGTGAGACTATGCATTTGTCTCCGAGCTGGGCTCATTTTAACAGGGGCTTCTCACCTCAGCTTTATATGGGCAGGAATGTCACTGTATAGTTACAATTACTAGTCTTTGTGAAGGGATAAGGCTGTGGTGGTGGCAAAGTAAGGGAGTATGTGCTTGTTTGAAAGAGTGTGTATGTACACACACACACAGTGTTTGTGTGCCTGTGTTAGCATGTGTGCTGTTGTTGGAGTCTTATAAGGTTGCTACAGTAAGAGCATAATTGAGTGTGTCTTTGCCTCCGCAGTGATAAACATACAGACCATGCATCACCATCAGGGAATTATTAAATTGTGCAGTGAGGAAGGCTTAGTTTAGATGTATGATCTCTGAGACGGAGAACTCAGCTCTGTGTTAGTTAGCTCTGTCTGTGGCAGAGCTGGTCTGGGTGAACTTCTGTAGGATCTCGAATGAAGCAAACGGAGGCAGGCAAGCAATGTATATGTTTTTTGGAGTTTGTTACACTCTAATAGACTTGGGGCCTATTGCAAAACCCAACTGCCAGCCTAACACGGAACCCAAACCGGCTTCACGCGTGTGCCATCGTGCTTAAATGTATTTAGTCCCCCCACACCAAACGCGATCACGACACACAGGTTAAAATATCAAAACAAACTCTGAACCAATTATTAATTTGGGGACAGGTCGAAAAGCATTAAACATTTATAGCAATTTAGCTTGTTAGCTTGAACTTGCTACCCAATTTGTCCTGGGATATAAACATTGAGTTGTTATTTTACCTGAAATGCTGAGCAAGAGGACAAACACCAGTCTCAATGTCAACAGTGAAGAGGTGACTCTGGGATGCTGACCTTCTAGGCAGAGTTGCAAAGAAAAAGCCATATCTCAGACTAGCCAATAAAAAGAAAAGGTTAAGATGGACAAAATAACACAGATACTAGACAGAGGAACTCTGCTTGAAGGTCAGCATCCTGGAGTCACCTCTTCACTCTTGACATTGAGACTGGTGTTTTGCGGGTACTATTTAATGAATCTGCCAGTTGAGGACTTGTGAGGTGTCTTTTTCTCAAACTAGACACTCATGTATTTGTCCTCTTGCTCAGTTGTGCACCGGGGCCTCCCACTCCTCTTTCTATTCTGGTTCGTGACAGTTTGCGCTGTTCTGCGAAGGGTGTACACAGCATTGTACGAGATCTTCATTTTATTGGCAATTTCTCGCATGGAATAGCCTTAATTTCTCAGAACAATAATAGACCAAAGAGTTTCAGAAGAAAGCGGTTTGTTTCTGGCCATTTTGAGCCTGTAATCGAACCCACATGATGATGCTCTAGATACTCAACTGGTCTAAAGAAGGCCAGTTTTATTGCTTCTTTAATGAGGACAACAGTTTTCAGCTGTGCTAACATAATTGCAAAATGGTTTTCTAATGATCAATTAGCCTTTTTAAAATGATAAACTTGTATTAGCTAACAAGAAGTGCCATTGGAACACAGGAGTGATGGTTGCTGATAATGGGCCTCTACGCCTATGTAGATATTCCATTAAAAATATCTGTTCCACTGGATGTCATAAGGTGAATGCACCAATTTGTAAGTCGCTCTGGATAAGAGCGTCTGCTAAATGACTTAAATGTAAATGTAAATGTAAAAATCAGCCGTTTCCAGCTACAATAGTCATTTACAACATTAACAATGTCTACACTGTATTTCTGATCAATTTGATGTTATTTTAATGGACAACAAAATGTGCTTTCTTTCAAAAACAAGGACATTTCTAAGTGACCCCAAACCTTTGAACGGTAGTGTATTTTTTTGTGTGGTTATTATTGAATTTTTTACCTTTATTTAGCGAGGCAAGTCGGTTAAGAACAAATTCTTATCTATTCACATATCTTTGTCAAATGAAAATGTAGTATAATAAAGTCATTTCAAATGCCACATGTTATTTTTCCATTTTAATATGAAACGTTTGAACGAAGTATAGGCCTATTACTCTTATATTATTATGTATTTTACATTCGTCAATCTTACGGATTACGATGCTTTAATTGGGGATGGGAATAGAGAACCTAGACAACGAAATTTGCGGCTGTCTGGTGTCAATTTAAGATTTAAATCACTCGTTTATTCTAGTGGGTTTTTCATTTCAGAAGTTGACATGCTTTTCAAGAAGAACGATTTCCCTAATAATCATCAGAAATCAGGCCACCTTAGGGAGGGGGGGGGGGATTCAGAAAATCGCCAATCAAAATAAACATTCTACCACAGTGACCAGGGTAGCCCATTTTATTCTGAGTTCGGATTTATCTCTACGATGCATACTTTCAGGTTTTCCGAACAACACTGCAGGTGCTAGCACATGCGCAAATCAAACGCACTGCTGGAACTCCCATTTTAAGGTGTTTACATGTCCTGATAAAGTTGAGCAGAGTAAGGTGTTCACATGACTAATGCCAAACTCGGCCTACTTTTGCATGTAAAAAAAAAAATAGTCGTTGGTTATAAACATTGATTTTGAAATAGCAGGACTAGAAGAATCCTGCCCCTTGTCAGTGTCCTGAATCCTGCCCCTTGTCAGTGTCCTGAATCCTGCCCCTTGTCAGTGTCCTGAATCCTGATCCCCTCTGTCTTTTTTTATATGAATACTTTTTTTGTGTGTCTTTGCCCTGCGGCGGTGAGAAGAATACACTGTGCTGTTTTAGGACTGTGTGTAGTCCAACAGCCATGCCAGGTTTAGGCTGTATGGTCTTACAAACCAAGAGCATGCTAATTCTGTACCAACACCGTCAGGTAAACATGTTGAGGAAGCTCCGAGGCTTTATATGGCTGCCAGTGCTTAAACGAGAGAGTACGGACAGATGTTAGAACAACGGGTTACAAAAGGCCAAATGGGACTTCAATCTTTCTCTCTCTAAAATAGATGTATTTTAGAGGCTCCGTTTCAGAATGTTTTTATCACCAGATCTCTCGCATTCATTCCTCATCTCCCTCATTCAGCTCTGGTGATAGTCCCTGTGGATCAGTATGCAGAATATTCAGGTAGGGATGGAGGCTATTGTAAAAGGGTAATATACTTGCTAATGTAGATGGGGTGAACGGCCACAAGCTAGCTGTTTCCCAAGCCTCTTTAGGGACCAGTGAACTATGAAAGGCAGTCTTCAGCTGCTCTCTCCTACACAGGAGCTCCGGGGGTTGTGGCTGTGGTATCATAGCGCTAAAAGCCTGCTGTTTGACTGCACCGAGACTAGAATGGTCTCATAGCGACACACAACTCTGAACGCCCAACAACTACACAGACTGAGTCAGAAGTGCTTGCTCTGCTGCAAGGATGCAGCCCATGCTGTTTTTTTGCCTATACAAAAAGTGGCAGGACTTATGTGAATTTCAGTGCATCGATCTCTAGGAAGGTTTAGTTTATTAGGATCCCCAATAGCTACGTGGACATGCAGCTGCTCCTCTTCCTGGGGTCCACATAAAACATACAAAGTACAGAACAGTTATAGACAAGAACAACAGAATATTACATTAAATTCAAAATAAATGAGTTATATATTGGAAAGACATCAAGAGAACAAAAATCCTATTTACACACTACTCGTTCTAAAATTAGGTATTTAGAAAGAGGAAAGGTGCTGTGATATAGGATGTGTATATATATATTTTTTAAGCAAAACTTGATTTTTGCCTGAGTAACCTGGTGGCAGAGCATTCCACGATGACATGGCTCAATACATAACTGAGCAACGGATTAAATCTGTCTTTGCTTTGGGTAGAAAAATCCATAGTGACGCGTGTGTCTGGTGGGGTAAAGTATGCCTGTTTTTGAAGTGTATGCAAATAGATTTATACAAGTGGTTAGGCATTTTCAATAGACAGATGTTTCTTAAAAAGACTAGAAGAGAAGTAGTCAATTCCTCCTCAACCATGAAAGACCATGTTAGTAGTTCTGTGTGTGCAGTTAAGGGCAAGGCATGGTTCTTTTGTTTTGAGGCAGCTGCAGCTTTGCTAGGTCTTTCTTTGCTGCACCATATTACCGGCTACAAACAATATAGGCTAACTCCACTGTACTAAACTCATACATTTAGATTTTGGGGTGGTATTTTAGGGGTTATATTCAACTGGCAATTCGTTAGGCTACATAACATGGTAACGTAAAGTGGGTAAAGAGGGTTTGCGTTCATGTGCGGCTAAATCAAGCCCATCAGTTTCGAATGATATGAAGTGACAGGAAATATTCTATTTATTCAACATAAAAATAAAAATAAATCACATTTGGACCTTTAAAAAAAAATAGTATATTAATATACTCAGTTTGAAGCTGATGGCCTAGAATGGATTTAGCCTATTTTCAGCTATTCTATGATTTATATGACAGGGACAATGCAATGGATGCTAAGCAAAACAGTAGATTTTTTTTATCCATACAGGTTCTGCCTCGACACATTTTTTAAAGCTTTGCCTTGGTGTGTGCCATTGTCAGAAAGGTATTGTCACTGTGGGCTATTTCATATAACTATCATGGGTTGTGTGGTATCCTCTGCAGAAACTAGTACCAATCCTACCTTTCCCATCAATATGCTGCGGTTTCATTAGCATCTGAGCTAATAGGCTGGCACCCCGGGGGCCAGGGCCAAAGGCGACACTGATTAGACTATCAACCAATTCCAAACCAACCCCTGGCTCCCGCCAAGCCTCTTCACGTCTTGTATATAGATTTGAAAGGATGTGATTGGTGTTATCTAAGTAATATGGCAAACATTTGGAGAACATCAGAGGGCAAGGTGAAGCTTCAAACAATTATTGCTGAATCCAATCCAAACCTTTCTATTCAGTCAAAATCCACAAATAGTATGGCAACGATAGTCAGAGCAGTTGGCTAAAGCGCATAGGCCAACAGATCTGGGACCAGGCTAATGCAGTCATTTGGCTAATCCAAACCTTTCAGACCTCCATTAGGAGCCTAGAGGCGAGGGGCTAGGGGGTGGGGAACTAAGGGTTTGGTCGGGAACTGGGCCTGTATAAGCAGTCCCCTCCAGGCGGTGTCCAGTTTAAGCGGGGGCAGCCTAAACCCGTTAACTTCACATGATGACACGGCAGACTAGCTTCACACAGGAGGGAGATCTGGGGGCCTGGGACACTGTCTGGTGGACATGGAAAATCAGAAATCTACCGTTACCTCCTAGCTCCTCCTGGCAAGCCTTTGTTTGTGTATAAAGACCAGTAGCATTTGCCGGCCCCAAAAAACTTAGCACCTCTGAACAGAGTGCCGGCTGTTATTTGCAAACCGAGTGCAAATGGATTCTACACATCGAAACGGGGGAAAATGTCCGCAGTCAGACGCCTACTGGCGGGTGGTCCTCAAAACACACCGCGGCGAACGAACGGCAGACGAATGTCAGACCTTAACTCTTAACTGGAATGTGTTTTCTCCTTTTAAAACCACAGTCTGAAAGATTTCCACAGTGATTTACAACTACTGCATTTGACTTATAAATTACCTTCTTTTTTTTTAGGAGATTTAGTACAACTGTCTTACCTTGTTGTAGAAATCAAGAAATTGCCATGTGAAAATGACTTGATTGTAAAAACATTATCTTGGTGGGCTATAAGTGTGGCTTTCAGCTGTCTTGCTGTGTTGATTGCTGTTAGCCTGTGACTGTGACAGTGCTGCTCCCCTGGTATCTTATCTCTTTTAGAGAACACACCTCTTTAATAAGGTACATTTTATTAGGTTGTCGCTGCTTCTGAATAAACATCGTCCATAATAAAATATAAAAATATATTCCTGGGTAATGTGTGCCCCGTGTTTTAGTTTTAAGAGAGCGGAGAAGATGTCAGATGTTGTTGGCTGGCCCTTACGAGGGGTGTGGCAGTGTTCTGTAATAATTGATCTAAAATTGAATAATTTAATCTGCCTTCAGGAGGTGCTGTGTGAGAGAGAATGGAGAGAGGCCTAGCAAATCAATCCTGAGGTAGAGTGTCATTCTCATACCAGCCTCCTCTCTTTCCTGCAGGCAGACCTGACCTGATATTACCCTGGTCGCCACCATCACACATCCTTACCAGTCCCCGGGAACAAGTCATTGGAACTTATTTCAATCCAAATTCGCACTCCCCAGACTCATTAATCGTCCCTCCATGAATAGACAGTACTTGAGGCGAGTGTTCAGATGACTAGACAGTACTTGAGGCTATACAGTATCATTGTCTACTTGTGCGATCATGACAGTCCCATTTGACTGTGATTTCCTTTACTAGAAGAATAGTTGATTGGTTTAGTAGGACAGACAGTTGATAGGTTAGTTGGGTTATATGGTCCACACAAACATAATATCATTGAGTAAACAAACCACGAGCTAGTGTGAAAAGATTTCAACCAATGAGGTGAGGGTTAAGGCGGGATAAATAAGAATAGGCTTGTGGAGCATTGCATGAAATATTTCAACTTTGTGACTGCAATGGCAGCATACAGTAAATTACACATTGAATAAAAAATATAAATGCAACAATTTCAAAGATTTTGCTGAATTACAGTTCATATATGGAAATGAGTCAATTAAAATCAATTCATTAGCCCCTAATCTATTAATTTCACATGACTGGGAATACAGATATGCATCCGTTGGTCACATATACCTTTAAAAATGATGATAACCAGTCAGTATCTGGTGTGACCACCATTTGTCTCATGCAGCGCGACACATCTCCTTCGCATAGAGTTGATCAGGCTGTTGATTGTGGAATGTTGTCCCATTCCTCTTCAATGGCTGTGAGAAGTTGCTGGATATTAGCGGGAACTGGAACACGCGGTCGTACTCATTGATCCAGAGAACCCCAGACATGCTTAATCGGTGACATGTCTGGTGAGTATGCAGGGACATTTTCGGCTTCCAGGAATCGGTGTGCTATACTGTGCTCTACTCCACTGTACTGTGGTGTCCAAACTTGTGAAACAGACGCCCTATGATTGATTCAGATTTGTACTGACCAAATTTCCACTACTTTTCAACATTCATTGCTGTCCGGTGTGGGCCGGTGCTCAGTGGGTGAGAAGGAAGGTTAAAGTACACTGAACAAAAATATAAACTTGACATGTAAAATGTTGGTTTCATAAGCTGAAATAAGATGCCAGAAATGTTCCATATGCACAAAAAGCTTATTTCTCACAAATTTTGTGCACAAATTTGTTTACATCCCTGTTAGTGAGCATTTCTCCTTTGCCAAGATAATCCATCCCATCCACCTGGCAGTTGTAGCCTCTCAATCCTATATCATCAAACAGCATGATCATTACACATGTGGACCTCATAATGGGAACAATAAAAGGCCACTCTAAATGTAGCATTTTTGTCACACAACACAATGCTAGAGATGTCTCAAGTTTTGAAGGAGGGTGCAATTGGCATTTGCACCAGAGCGGTTGCCAAAGAATTGGTTAATTTTTCTACCAGAAGTGGCCTCACAACCGCAGACAACGTCTAACCACGCCAGCCCAGGACCTCCACATCAGGCTTCTTCGTCTGTGGGATCATCTGAGACCAGCCAACGGGACAGCTGATAAAACTGCGTGTTGCTTGTCCTCACCAGGCTCTTAACCTGACTGCAGTTCGGCGTCGGACAACGAACACAATTGCATTTTATTGATGGCAATTTGAATGCACAGAGATACCGTGACGATCCTGAGGCCCATTGTCGTGCCATTCATCCTCTGCCATCACCTCATGTTTCAGCATGATAATGCATGGCCCCATGGCCTCCCAGTTCTTCCATGGCCTGCATAGTCATCGGACATGACACCCATTTAAGCATTATTCGGATGCTCTGGATCGACATTCGATGTAAATGGAACGAGGGGGCTCATAGATGGGTGTCAGTAAGAGCTGGGAGAGGTGACATTAACTGTAGAGAAAGAAGAGGGACAGGAGGGTTTTCACACTCTTGCTTTTACCAGCGGCAGGAAGCCTAGTGGTTAGAGCGTTGGGCCAGTACCCGAAAGGTTGCTGGATCGAATCCCCGAGCTGAAGATAAAAATCTGTCATTCTGCCCCTGAACAAGGCAGTTAACACACTGCACCCCATAGGCCGTCATTGTAAATAAGAATTTGTTCTTAAATGACTTGCCTAGTTAAATTAAGCTCAAATAAAAAAAACACATGACAGAACGAGAATGAAAATGGCTATGAACATTATGCCAGTGGAAGGAAGGACAGTAGCAGGTGTCCCAACTGTGGTTTGTGACTACTAAGAATTCCCATTGTAGCCAATTCGGTTGCAGCCTTTCCGTTACTGATTTTTAATCACTTAATACCTACTTGGTAGGTATGTGTTTTACTTGTTACGTCTGTGAAATTAAGGGAGACATTTTTCAAAACATCTTAAAGAAATGCAGGTTTTTGGTGATGAGACAGTAGGCAATATTCCTTAAACTTACAGAAGGCAAATAATTTCTGTAAAACTGAATATACAGTGCATTCGTAAGATATTCAAACCCCTTCACCTTTTTCACATTTTGTTACGTTACAGCCTTATTCTAAAATGGATTAAATAAATACAAATCCTCATCCATCTACAAACAACACCCCATAATGACAAAGCAAAAATAGTTTTTTAGAAATGTTTGCAAATTTATAAAAAATAAAGATACCTTATTTACATAAGTATTCAGACCCTTCGCTATGAAACTTGAAATTGAGCTCAATTGAGCCTGTTTCTATTGATCATCCTTGAGATGTTTCTACAACTTGACTGGAGTCCACCGGTGGTAAATTCAATTGATTGGACATGATTTGGAAAGGCACACACTTGTCCCACATTTGACAGTGTATGTCAGAGCAAAATCCAAGCCATGAGGTCAAAGGAATTTTTTGTAGAGCTCCAAGACTGGATTGTGCTGAGGCACAGATCTCTGGGAGGGTACCAAAACATTTCTGCAGCATTGAAGGTTCCCAAGAACACCGTAGCCTCCATCTTTCTTAAATTGGAAGAAGGCTGGAACCACCAAGACTCTTCCTAGAGCTGGCAGCTCTGCCAAACTGAGCAATCAGGGGAGAAGGACATTGGTCAGGGAGGTGACCAAGAACCCGATGGTCACTGACAGAGCTCCAGATTTTCTCTGTGGAGATGGAAAAACCTTCCAGAAGAACAACCATCTCTGCAGCACTCCAGCAATCAGGTTTTTTATGGTAGTGGCCAGACAGAAGCCACTCCTCAGTAAAAGGCACATGACAGCCCGCTTGTAGTTTCCAAAGGGCACCTTAAGGACTCTCAGACCATGAGAAACAAGATTCTCTGGTCTGATGAAACCAAGATTGAACTTCTTGGCCTGAATGCCAAGTGTCACATCTGGAGGAAACCTGGCACCATCCCTACGGTGAAGCATGGTGGTGGCAGCATCATCCTGTAGGGATGTTTTTCTGCGGAAGGGACTGGGAGACTAGTCAGGATCAAGGGAAAGATGAATGGAGCAAAGGTCCTTGATGAAAAGCTGCTCCAGAGCACTCAATACCTCAGTCTGGTGCAAACATCTCTGGAGAGACTTGAAAATAGCTGTGCAACCTGACAGAGATTCAGAGGATCTGCAGAGAAGAATAGGAGAAACTCCCCAAATACAGGTGTGCCAAGCTTGTAGCGTCATACCCAAGAAGACTCTAGGCTGTAATTGCTGCCAAATGTGCTTCAATAATGTACTGAGTAATGGGTCTGAATACGTATGTAAATGTTTTTAATTTTTTTTAATACATTTGCAACCATTTCTAAACACCTGTTTTTGCTTTGTCATTATGGTAGTAGTGTGTGTAGATTGACGAGGAAAACAAACAATTGAATACATTTGAGAAGAAGGCTGTAACTTAACAAAATGTGGAAAAAGTAAAGGGGTCTGCATATCCACATGCACTGTAAATGTTGCTATTAGTTAGCAGGGGTCTTTACTTCAATGTTGTTTTTGATGTATTTCCAATACTTTTTAAATACCTTTTTCTGCTAGATGTTTTCTAAGACCCCCTTTTCCATGTGTTTGACCAGTAGTCAAAGCCTTTGCTTATTCCTAAAACTTATTAGTGGAAAATGTTTGAAACATCTACACTGTGTATGCCTTAACTTAAAAAAAAAAAAAAGACTTCCATTTGCCACCAAATGTGATGTGGTCCTACGAATTTCACGCTAGTGCTCATGGGGCATTTTATGTGGAAATGACAGTCTTCCATTGAACTAAAAACTCTATAAATGGTAAATTAATTTGTAACTAGTTTACAGCTAATGGAAGTATACATAACATTTTACTTGCAGCAATACCTCATTTCCATACCCATGCGTAGGAGTTGAAAGGTGACTCTTGAGTTAAAAGAGGATACATAAATCATGGATCCATGGGTGGTGATCTGAATATCTAATACTATGTGTTTGCATCATGTTTGTATTGTAGACTATGTGCTTTAGCAATGGATTAAAAAGGTATATCAATTGGCCGTAACCAACTGTTATGATGTATGCGTTTTTCATTTTGTGATTTAGGTGCACCGTTGTGTGCTACTAATGCTGCTTAGGCAACATCCACTACATAGTGACCAATGACCATGTTCATTAATCTGGCAGTGTATACAGGTGGACAATGTTAGAAAAAATATTTCTACTGAACAAAAATAACAAAAATAATTATATATATATATATACAAAAATATTATATATATATATATATAATATTTTTGTATATATATATATAATTATTTTTGTTATTTTTGTTCAGTAGAAATATTTTATATATAAATATATATATATATATAAAAACATGCAACAATTTCAAAGATTTGACTGAGTTGCAGTTCATATGAGGAAATCAGTCAATTGAAATAAATGCATTAGGCCCTAATCTATGGATTTCATGGCTGGGAATACAGATAAGCATCTGTTGGTCACAGATGCCTTGAAAACAATTGGCCTCACAATGGGTTTCATGATCTCATCACAGTATTTCTGTGCTTTCAAATTGCCATCGATACCATAACCCCACCACCACCATCAGGCACTCTGTTCGCAACGTTGACATTGGCAAACCTCTTGCCCACACGACGCCAGTGTAGTTTTGACTGAAATGCGTGCATTGCTTCTCAGGTGAGTCCATAGTAGCTGTGTGTCATTGATGCAATTTCCTCTGCTGCACTGATCATAGTGTGTTGCCACATTTGTTTAAAACATGTAGCTGGAAGGATGCACAATTATGAATGTGAAAATGGAACAAATGTCTATTTTATATTAGTCGCTTTGGGATGTTTATTTTTATATTGCTGACATAAAATTGCAGTTTCCAAACATGCCTTCAGAAAGTATTCACACCCCTTGACTTTTTCAAATTACAGCCTGAATTCAAAATGGGTTACATTTTTTTTAATCACACCTATCTACACACAATACCCCATAATCACAAAGTGATGAAACATGTTTTTAGAAATTTTAGCAAATTTATTGAAAATTAAATACAGAAATATCTCATTTCCGTAAATATTTACACCCTTGAGTCGATACATGTTAGAATCCCCTTTGGCAGCGATTACAACTGTGTGTCTTTCTGGGTAAGTCTCTTATTTTTTTTTAAATTGACCTTTATTTAACGAGGCAAGTCAGTTAAGAACATATTCTTATTTTCAATGACGGCCTGGGAACAGTGGGTTAACAGCCTGTTCAGGGGCAGAACGACAGACTTTTACCTTGTCAGCTCGGGGGTTTGAACTCGCAACCTTCCAGTTACTAGTCCAACGCTCTAACCACTAGGCTACGCTGCTGCCCCGGTTTTGCACACCTGGATTAGCTCTATTCCGTTTATTTTTATTGTTAAAAAAACGTTATAGTCCTTGCGATGACAAGCATACCCATAACATGATGCATCCTCCACCGTGCTTGAAACTATGAAGTGGTACTCAGTGTTGTTGGATTTGCCCTAAACACAACACTTTCTATTCAGGACATTTCTTTGACAATTTCTTTTCCAGTTTTACTTCAGAGCCTTATTGCAAACAGGATACATGTTTTGGAATATTCTTATTGTGTACAGGCTTCCTTCTTTTCACTCTGTCATTTAGGTTAATGGTAGTGTTGATCCATCCTCCCATTTCTTCTCACAGCCATTAAACTCTAACTGTTTTAAATCACCATTGGCCTCATGGTGAAATCTCTGAGCAGTTTCCTTAAGAAAGACATGTATATTAGTAGTGTCTGGGTGTATTGATACACCATCTTATGTGTAATTTAATAACTTCACAATGCTCAAAGGGACCCTTTGAAGCATTGGAAAACCTCCCCGAGTCTTTGGTTCAATCTGTGTTTGAAATTCACTGCTTGACTGATTACAGATTATTGTATGTGTTGGGTACAGAGATGATGTAGTCATTCCAATATCATGATAAACACTATTGCACACAGTGAGTCCATGCAACTAATTATGTGACTTATTAAGCAAATTTTTACTACTCTAATTTATTTACGCCTGCCATAACAAAGGGGTTGAATACTTATTGACTTAAGACATTTCAGCTTTTTCATTTTTTCTTAATTTGTAAAAATGTCTAAAACATCATTACACTTTGACATTATAGAGTATTGTATGTAGGCCAGTGACACAACATCTCAATGTAATACATTTTAAATTCAGGCTGTAACACAACACAATTTGGAAAAAGTTGGGGGGCGGGTGAAATACTTCTGAAGGCACTAACACACGCACTCATGCTCGAACGCAAACGAACACACGGACGTCACCAGGACATGGCTTTCGGGATTTACGCCCCAAATATTTTGTGCTGCTGCGATGGTTTAAAAAAACAAACAAACAATTAGGCAACTAAATGCGCCGCTTAGTTCATAACGCCATGGATGTCCGCCATATTAGCGGGTGCGACAACTATTTCTGTTTTCTTCCTACAAATGCTATTATGACCCCATTCCTGAAAGGTAAGACTCATTAATGTCTGTGATGCTCACCAACCGTGTAGGAGACGTTAGAAAGGGACTGTGACAACCACAATTGAAAGCAATGCAGATCGTCTTTAACTGATGAGCTTCCCCAATGTTTTCCTGAATTTTCTTATACTTTTCTGATGCATTTCTGCCACCTAGGCTACTGATGCAAATACACATTTGGACACCTTTCCCATATTCTGTTCAGACCTTGACATATTTTCTTATTAGCCTTATGAACATAGACACTTGGTGTAGTTTCTGTGCTATAATGGTGAAAAAGGCCACTCGGCCTACATCGTTTTTATAACAATATAGCTAAAACCACTATTGGCTAAACAGGAAAAATAAGTGATTTAGATATTGAAACATACTCGTGAAATTATTCACTTGTAATTGTACTCGCTGATTTGATTATTTTAAATATAATCGTAACAGTAGGCCTTTAACCCCATTCCGTGGTTACTGGCCACAATCCATTGATTTAATAATTAGAAGTGTTGATTGTTTGGCCTTAGGAGAGAGCACAGCAGGAAGAAAACGGGAATGGGTGCTGGAGGTGCTGCAGATATGTTTTAAATACATTTTCCAAATGTATATGATTGCTATCTGTAAAGAAATAAATGACATCATAAATACTACACCAGAGAGCATAATGTAGCCACAAAATAGATATGGATTGTGTTTTATCATATGACGAGCGCCTTTAGGCCTCCAGTCGGGAAGCCCGCAATTGGGCAGTACGTGCGGCAAATACCAAACCGTTGATACAGGTTTGACTTCAAAACAGCCGAGAGCAGCTACAAGGCCCTAAGTAATATTTCAAAATACAATCGCAGTAAAAACTGTTTGTATGAGTCCATGCAACTACATTTTCTGGCTATAATTTTCACCGTATTTTACTATCTGTGGCACCTCTCTTTTCATTGACCTATGCTATTGGTTGCGTTTAAGACACGTTTGTTTTTATTGAACTCGGTAGGATGTGTCAGTACTCTGACGTTTGTGTGGTATGAGAACATATTATTTTAATGTCACCAGTCATGTAGAATTGCATAAAAGCATTTTAGAAGAGACTTTTGTCAGACCCACAAATACCATGATACATGCATGCAATGCTTTATTAGATGTGTTCCAATGCAAACCCTAACCCCCCCCCCCCCACACACACACACTCTCTCTACTATTCAAGTGGAACAATAGTTACTTCACCACCCTTCACAAGCCACTGTTGTAGCATGATGTTCAGACTTGAAAGGCGGGTAATTGTTGCTTGCATCTGAAGCCAAAGAAATGAACACCGGAAAATCATATCTAGGAAATAGTCACCTCTATGGTACCCTATTAAGGCTAGTGCGACTGCTACGTTTGTGGTGCGCCGTATATACAATGCCATGTCATGTAGATGTAACCCCTAAGTCAAGTTCTTCAAAGGAAAACCGAAATACCGCATCCATGGAACTGACCCTGGTTTTTCTAGATGTATTCTGAGCGTAGCCGAAGCTATCGCTTGTCGTTTCTCTGCTGCCTATGGCCCTTTGGTGTGCAATGCTATCGCTTGTCGTTTCTCTGCTGCCTATGGCCCTTTGGTGTGCAATGCTATCGCTTGTCGTTTCTCTGCTGCCTATGGCCCTTTGGTGTGCAATGCTATCGCTTGTCGTTTCTCTGCTGCCTATGGCCCTTTGGTGTGCAATGCTATAGCCTTCTGGGTAAGAATCAAGATCCGTTACAATTTATTTGCGTTGTCAGCTCTCAAACTTTTCAAGTTCCCTGTTTTTGAATTTGAGTGAGTAGGCCTAGGACCTTTTTTTTTGTTTTTAGGTTATTAACTGTTGAAACACTTAAATCAACCCCAGCAGCTTGTCTCAAATGGAGTCAGTGGTGCTGGCCAAGTTAGATTATTAATGGTGAGTCTCCATCTCTCATACTCTAATTGGTCTCTGGTGATTGTGAAGCATTCTGATTAAGAAATGCCATTAAAATTGATGTATTATGCCTGCAAGTCTGTTTCTCAGTCAGATAGCTATTTTAATCAATTGATAATTACACACGATTTATTGCTTGAGTTCCTGTTGACAGCTTCACAATAATTGGTTACATGGCAAGTTTTGTGCTGTGCTGTTTGGATGATGTCGGAAATATATATTGTGCAAAAATACAGTTGGGAGGACGATAACTTTTTACTCTTTTATTTTAGAGCAATACATCATGGGTAGTTTTTAGCATTTTGTTAACTCAAAGTATGCTCTATATTCTGTATCTAAGTTAAACTTAGGCCTAAATCACGTCCACGTGTCCATTACAGCCAGTCTATCCTAGTTGATGTGTATCTGTAATGTTCACACACAATCTGTGAGTATGTTTTTGACTTTGTGAAAAGTCACCCATGGATGACATTAATACAGTGTGTCTTATCCATTTAAGGAAATGCTAATGTCTGCTCGGAGCGAGAGGAAGCTCGACGTAAGTGGGCAATTCCATGTAAAAGGACCCATAAGTACCCGATGGGAAGCTCATAGTAGTATGTCAATTTGAATGGCCAAAAATAAACGTCTATATTTAATTTGACCATTCCTATGCGAAACATTTGGAGTAAGCAAAGGCTTTGATTTCTGGTCAAACAGATGGAAAAGGGGTCTTGGACAACATCTACCAGAAAGTCTTAAACGTTAAATAGAAATGGATCAAAACACCAATAGTGTTGAAGTAAAGACGTCTGTCAACTTACATATTTCGTTTTAGAGAAATGATTTGCCTTCTTTAAGTTGAATAAACGTTGCCTTGTAATTCCATTACCAAAAACCCACATATCTTTAAGAAAGGTCACAGAAGTGACACATACATTTGTATTTGTCACATGTGCAAAATACAAAGGGGGTCGACTACTGTTATATGCTTACTTATGAGCCCTTTCCCAACAATTCAGAGTTTAAAAAACTAAGTAAATAATAATAATTAGCAAATAAGAAGAAAAAAAATAAACACAATACAAGGAGTACCGATACCGAGTCAATGTGCAGGAGTACGAGTTAGAGGTAATAATATAATTACGTACATGTAGAAAATGTGAGTCACTGCAAATAGTCCGAGTAGCCATTGGATTAACTGTTCAGAAGTCTTACGGGTTTTATGGAAGATGTTCAGGAGCCTTTTGGTCCCTGACTCGGCGCACCGGCACCGCTTGCCATACGGTAGCATAGAGAACAGTCTGACTTGGGTAGCTAGAGTCTTTTGACAATTTTTAGGGCCTTCCTCTGACATCGCCTGATATGGAGGTCCTGGAATGCAGGGATCTCTGCCTCCGTGATGTACTGGGCCGTACGCATTACCCTCTGTAGTGCCATGCAGTCGGATGCCAAGCGGATGCCATACCAAGGCCAATTTAAACGGTTTTGATGGTTATTTTTATTTTCATGCCCGACTACATCCATAACCGTCAGTTACACAGTTATTCAATTAATGCCACAGCCCTAAAATGTCATAGCTGACACCCCCTTCTTTCTGCAGACATCCTTGAATCTTAATTCAGAGCAGATATTTAAGTGTTTTGAAAGCATAGTCGCATAAAGAACTGAGGGAGATTTTACTGTAATTCTGTTGCCCAACTTTGCATCTGCACAGTTCTTGTCTATTGCTGGTGCGGTAAGTTTCTCAACCAAGGGAAATCACAATGAAAGTGTGTCTGGATACTTCTATAACATGCATTTTACAAAAATAGAACCTTAATTTAGAAGAATGACATAATTCAGGATATTGTTATACAGAATGTTCTACTTTTTGATGCATGATGATAATGTGTTTAACTGATATGATAAATCTATTTGCTAAATTGTAATTTTTCACCACTATGGCCTATTTATTGCCTTACCTCCATCTTACTTCATTTGCACACACTGTGTATCGACTTTTTCTACTGTATTATTGACTGTATGTTTGTTTATGCCATGTGTAACTCTGTGTTGTTGTTTGTGTCGCACTGCTTTGCTTTATCTTGGCCAGGTCGCAGTTGTAAATGAGAACTTGCTCTCAACTGGCCTACCTGGTGAAATAAAAAATAAATGAACATGAATATTAGCAAGATAAAGAGTATTATAATTCAGATAAATTAAACGAGTACTATTATTTCAAGTGATTAGGCACGATAAGCCTAATTAATAAATAATAAATTAACCAATATTAACCAATATATCACTTAAATACTTTTTGAAAGACAGAATGCAATATACAGTGCCTTTGGAAAGTAAATAGTTTTTTCCCTCATCAATCTACACACAACACCCCATAATGACAAAATAAAAACAGGTTTTTAGAAATGTTTGTTAATTTATAAAATAAAAAAACTGAAATATTACATAAATATTCAGACCTTTTACTCAGTACTTTGTTGAAGCACCTTTGGCAGTGATTACAGCCTCGAGTCTTCTTGGGTATGACGCTACAAGCTTGGCACACCTGTATTTGGGGAGTTTCTCCCATTCTCCTCTGCAGATCCTCTCAAGCTCTGTCAGGTTGGATGGGGAGCATTGCTGCACAGCTATTTTCAGGTCTCCCCAGCGAAGTTCGATCAGGTTTATGTCCGGGCCCTGGCTGGTCCACTCAAGGACATTCAGAGACGTGTCCCGACGCCACTCCTGTGTTGTCTTGGCTGTGTGCTTAGGACCGTTGTCCTGTTGGAAGGTGAATCGTCGCCCCAGACTGAGGTATTGAGTGCTCTGGAGCAGGTTTTCATCAAGGATCTCTCTCTGTACTTTGCTCCGTTTATCTTTTCTTCGATCCTGCCTAGTCTCCCAGTCAATACTGCTGAAAAACATCCCCACAGCATGATTCTGCCACCACCATGCTTCACCGTAGGGATGGTGCCAGGTTTCCTCCAGACGTGACGCTTGGTATTCAGGCCAAAAAGTTAAATCTTGGTTTCATTAGACCAGTGAATCTTGTTTCTCATGGTCTGAGAGTCTTTAGGTGCCTTTTGGCAAACTCCAAGCAGGCTCTCATGTGCCTTTTTACTGAGGAGTGGCTTCCGTCTGGGCCACTACCATAAAGGCCTGATTGGTATAGTGCAGCAGAGATGGTAATCCTTCTGGAAGGTTCTCCCATCCCCACAGAGGAACTCTGAAGCTCTGTTAGAGTGACCATCACCTCCCTGATCAAGGTCCTTCTCCCTCGATTGCTCAGTTTGGCCGAGCGGCCAGCTCTATGAAGAGTCTTGGTGGTTCCAAACTTCTTCCATTTAAGAATGATGGATGCCACTGTGTTCTTGGGGACCTTCAATGCTGCAGAAATGTTTTGGTACCCTTCCCCTCAGAGCTCTACGGACAATTCCTTTAACCTCAACTGTGGGACCTTATGTAGACAGGTGTGCCTTTCCAAATCTTGTCCAATCAATTGAATTTACCACAGGTGTATTCCAGTCATGTTTGTAGAAACTTCTCAAGGATGATCAATGGAAACAGGATGTACCTGAGCTCAATTTCGAGTCTCATAGCAAAGGGTCTGAATACTTATGCAGATAAGGTATTTCTGGTTTAAAAAACAATTATAAATGTGCAAACATTTTAGAAACCTGTTTTCCCTTTATCATTATGGGGTATTGTGTGTGTGTGTGTGTATATAGCTGAGGCTGTTCTATTTATTTAATCAATTTTAGAATAAGGCTGTAACATAAAAAAATGTGGAAAAAGTCAAGGGGTCTGAATACTTTCCACAGGCACTGTATAATATGTCTGCAACTGCAGACAACACCCCAAACTATTAATAACATGAGTCTATTCACACTAGCCAGCCACTGTTTTTACTATTCACTAAGGTCAAATGTGCAGCATTTTAAGAGGTGTTTCAAATCTTGCACATTCATCATAATGGAATTCATCCAGCCATGGCTTTGAGGGGGAAAAAAACGTATGAATGTTCTCACAGTTGCCTGAATTAAAGGCCTTTTAGAGAAGAATTTGATCGTTTCTCTGAGCTGTGGGTCATTTCTTATCGTTTACTTGCCAGATGTCCAACATGAGCACCTTTTTTAGTTTGGTTGAAACATGATTAACCTCTCAAACACGGCTTTGAATGGGAGACAAGACAAAACAATCAATGACGTCCTTGTATTTAGGCAGTGGGATTGTCTGGATGTTTCCATATCACTTGGCATTATTGAAGGTAAATATTATGCAAAACTAAACATGCTTTAGGTTAAAGTATAAAAAATAGCATTTATTTCTGTGATGCTGTTATATTTAGGTTTTCGGGTTGGAGTGTATGCAATAGTTATTGAGACCTTGAGGGGAAAACCCTGGTTTCCAGCCATTACCATCCTCTGGTCTCTATCTCCCGGTCTCTCTGGGATGGATGACATCATGACATGAGATCATAAGATCATAGATCACGTTGTGGTGACTTCCAAACACTGTCACCGTGGACCAGTCAGAAACGGCCTTGTTTATGAAACAACAAAGCGTTGTTTACGTTCGTTCCACAACAGAGACCTTTGAAGTGCCTTCACCCATACAGAATGCTGGCTTTGTTATCAGCTGATTTAAAGACGAGCGTTCAGTTCTAAACGCAACATAAAATACTGGTCATTTAGTTCTAAATGCAACATACAAAACTGGTAATTTAGTTCTAAATGCAACATACAAAACTGGTAATTTAGTTCTAAATGCAACATACAAAACTGGTTATTTAGTTCTAAATGCAGCATAAAATACTGGTCATTTAGTTCTAAATGCAGCATAGAATGCTGGTCATTCAGTTCTAAATGCAGCATACAAGACTGGTCATTCAGTTATAAATGCAGCATACAAGACTGGTATGTTGCATCCCAGAACTAAATGACCAGTCTTGTATGTTGCATCCCAGAACTAAATGACCCGTCTTGTCATTTAGTTCTGGCATGCAACATTGTTGTAGGTGTTGGATGGTGTAACACCTCTGACCTGTATCGTTTGCTCCGACTACTCCCTGGGATCATGTTCAATTCCAGCCATGCTTCCAACCTGACCTTTGCCAATCTCTGTCTGGTCTAACATTGACCTCTAAACGTGTATACACAGACGCACACATGCCCACACACATTCACACTCCTGCACGTGCAGATGTACGCACGCACGCACGCACGCACACACGTACGCACACACGTACACACACACGTACACACACACGTACGTACACACACACACACACACGTACACACACACACACACGTACACACAGAAAGAGAGGGAGAGAAATATGTGCTTTATCAGATATCTGTCAGGTTTAGCTGTAGTGTATCACACACCATGTTTGGGATGTAATTTGTCTGCACTCAAAGATTACCACAAGCATGTTTTTGAATTGTCCATGCAGTCCAATTGGTGTGTGAGTGAACTGACGTCTGATTTGAAGTAAACCTATTTTGGATAGATTATGAGACTGATGCTAATTATTGGAATAAGTGTTTTTTTTTCCCTTTTCTCACAAATATGCTGTGGTGTTATTGTTTCTGCAGGTGTAGACGGCAATACTCAGATCTCATTTGTCTGTGATGAGAATCGCCATCCACCAGAGACCTAAGGTACGGTAAGATATCAAACGCTCATTATCTCATCTACCAATAAACAATTCATCATGCCTGAGGAAAAACCACCAATCATGAATATACACACACACACACACACACACACACACACACACACACACACACACCCCTCAAGTGACTAGGTAATCTGATGCAGTCGAACACACCATTTTCAAGCAAACATTGAAATATTGATGTTGATTTCCCTGAAACTTGTCTCAGTGACTGATGGTGATTTCACAGTATAGCTCTCTTTTGACGTTTATAAAGATTGTTTTGAGTGTTGTTGGAAAAACTGATGCTATTACTGTTGCATATTCATGAGCCTTTTGTGAGCTGTTGAGGTTTATATGGTTGAAGTAATTCGTTCAGCGTCAGATGCATAACAAAATGACAAACGCAAACCTACTTCTGTATTTTCTGCGTATAATATTTGAGCAGACTTTAGTTCATGTCTCTTGGTATTAGAACAGCAGGGGAAAAAAGTCTAACGAGTTAGGCTCTAAATATTTCTGAGTTTGGTCATTAGACTTAAATTACACTCCTTTGATCCTGTAGTATGGTGTGTGATTGTGTGTGCACATCTATGCGATTTGTTTAATTAGTGGGGGGGTCAAATCACTTGAATTACTTGATTCACGGCTTCATTAATTTTGATTGACTTCTCTCCTTCCAAATGAGGGAGGGAGAGAGGGGAGGGTGACCTAGGTCTGTCTTTTTGTCTAGTCCTACCTGCCATGATCTTGGAATTCTGAGAGCAAGCAACAAAAAACCCGCAGCCAGGCACCAAGCAATTATGGGTTTAGTGTCCGGTCTCGGGTCATTAAGAGATAGGATTACTGCTGGGCCGGAGGACCCCAGGAATGTGTCGTCCCCTCTGGTGGCCCGACTTACCGCTGATGAAATGGAATTGAATTAATGGGGCTGCCCACAGCGCTGCCTGATTAAAATGACACACACGGCTTTGATCCATGCTGGTCCCCCGAGGGACATAGGGGGGTGGGGTGAAGGGGGATTGGGAGGAGGGTGTGTGTGATTATTTTAATTTTATTTAACCCTTATTTTACCAGGTGTCACTCGGCTGTGTGCTTGGCTTGGGTCAGTGCACCCCTGATTTTAACACTACTCAGTATGTGTGCTGGGGTCCATCTCCACAAACTTCTCACTGGGAGGGCTGAACCTGTCAGGTGGAGAACTGGTTGCCTGATTTCTGGTCGTCAATGGGTTAAAAAAAGAAACAACTACAGAGATAGCAGCTGTAGATCCGAGATGGGTGACTCCAAATATAACATTGTGAAGTAGAAATATATTAAACCAAATACAGTTAATGTTTGACTTTGCGATGCTCCTTTGACTGTAAACATCTCAGTATATATTTTGTCTGAAATACAGCAAATAGAAGTAAATGTGTTGAAGATTAACAAAACCAAATCAAATGCAGTAATGTTTGTCTTTTGAGATGGAAAGTAAAATTGGAGATACAGGGAGCTACATTAAATTAAACTAAACCAAGTCAGGGCCGCTGGTTTCTGCATACTCTGGTCAGTTAGGGCCGCTGGTTTCTGCATACTCCGGTCAGTTAGGGCCGCTGGTTTCTGCATACTCCGGTCAGTTAGGGCCGCTGGTTTCTGCATACTCCGGTCAGTTAGGGCCGCTGGTTTCTGCATACTCCGGTTAGTTAGGGCCGCTGGTTTCTGCATACTCCGGTCAGTTAGGGCCGCTGGTTTCTGCATACTCCGGTCAGCTAGGGGCTGGCTGGTTCCGGTTAGCTAGGGCCGCTGGTTTCGGCATACTCCGGTTAGCTAGGGCCGCTGGTTTCTGCATACTCCGGTCAGCTAGGGCTGCTGGTTTCTGCATACTCCGGTTAGCTAGGGCCGCTGGTTTCTGCATACTCCGGTCAGCTAGGGCCGCTGGTTTCTGCATACTCCGGTTAGCTAGGGCCGCTGGTTTCTGCATACTCCGGTTAGCTAGGGCCGCTGGTTTCTGCATACTCCGGTCAGCTAGGGCCGCTGGTTTCGGTTACTCCGGTTAGCTAGGGCCGCTGGTTTCTGCATACTCCGGTCAGCTAGGGCCGCTGGTTTCTGCATACTCCGGTCAGCTAGGGCCGCTGGTTTCGGTTACTCCGGTTAGCTAGGGCCGCTGGTTTCTGCATACTCCGGTTAGCTAGGGCCGCTGGTTTCTGCATACTCCGGTTAGCTAGGGCCACTGGGGTAGGCTTCCTTCACCCGCTGAAGAAGTTCAAAATGCCTGCTGTACCTTTTTTGAAGTGTGTTTAGCTTGATTCAGCTTAGTGCGGTAGTTAGCTGTATAGACAGAAAATCACGAGGGTTGTCTGTTGTGAAGGTGTCTGCTAAGCAGAAAATATAATGATTGCAATGATATGACCTCTAACATGGAAACCAGGCAGTGCATGTGTGATATGGTATGTGCATATAACTGCAAGGTCATGTTTTCTACCAGCCCTTGGTCATTAGTAGTAAAACGGCCTCTGTCCCTGCCTGCACATCCATTGTCATAAAGCATATACATTCCACTCATTTGAAGCCTGAGCTCGCACTCACACACTGTATACAGACCTGCAACACGCGGACATTAACATTGAAGCATCGTCTCTCAGCCGAGTGATTAAGACATTGCGCCCAGTCGGGGGTCGGGGGTAGAGTGGAGACCCCTGGGGATGGAACACACAGCAGGGGTCACATGACAACACACAATCCCCAACACCCCCCCATGCTGCACCACACGGGTCACAACATGACATCTCACCCGGGCCATTGAGCCTAATATCTGTGAAGGAGCTACTGATGCACGCGCACAAACAATCAGCGTCAGCCTGTTCACCATCCATTAGGGACCATAGTTTAGCATAAACTCCCAACACTAGTCAGAATTATTACTCTATACGTTTGCATTACAACGTTGCCTGCAAGGTTTTCTTTTCTTCTAAAGTACACGTCAGTAGGTGGTTTCAGTGAGCGAATGAGTATCATAGCAGTGGGTGATATAATGCAGGGGGAACCTGAAACAGAGAAACTTCAATCCACTTGACACCTGTATGTGTGAATTTATCTAGCTGTGGAGTGTTAAGAGCTATTGCTGAGAGGATCCCTATAGTCTCTCTGTCTCTTTCAATTCAATTCAATTCAATGGGCTTTATTGACAGTTCCAGTCAAAAGTTTGGACTCCCCTATTCATTCATTTTCTTTATTTTTTTGCTATTTTCTACATTGTAGAATAATAGTGAAGACATAAACTATGAAATAGCACATATGGAATCATGTAGTAACCAAATAAGTGTGAAACAAATCAAAATATATTTAACATTTTTAGATTCTTCAAAGTAGCCACCCATTGCCTTGATGACAGTACAATGCATTGAGGGTAATACACTTAATTTCAGGAATAATAACTAACAGTAAATGGCTAATAAATAAACAACCATGTATGTACAATGTACATGATGATCATTACACTATGTATTACTTGTAAGTTACTCCTTTACGTTTTCCACATTTTGTTAGGTTACAGCATTATTCTAAATTCCTCATCAATCTACACACATTCTCCATAATGACAAAGCAAAAACAAGTTTTGAGATTTTTTTTTGCTAATTTATCTAAATTTTTTTAATCAACGGTTTACTCAGTACTTTGTTGAAGCTCCTTTGGCAGCAATTACAGCCTCGAGTCTTCTTGGGTATGACGCTACAAGCGTGGCACACCTGTATTTGAGGAGTTTCTCCCATTCTTCTCTGCAGATCCTCTCAAGCTCTGTCGGGTTGGATAGGGAGCGTTGCTGCACAGCTATTTTCAGGTCTTTTCAGAGATGTTTGATCGGGTTCAAGTCTGGGCTCTGGCTGGGCCACTCAAGGACATTCAGAGACTTGTCCCGAAGCCATTCCTGCATTGTCTTGGCTGTGTGCTTATGGTCGTTGTCCTTTTGGAAGTTGAACCTTCACACCAGTCTGAGGTCCTGAGTGCTCTGGAGAAGGTTTTAATCAAGGAACTATTTTGTACTTTGCTCCGTTCATCTTTGCCTCAAACCTGACTAGTCTCCCTGCCGCTGTAAAATATCTCCACAGCACGATTCTGCCACCACCATGCTTCACAGTAGGGATGGTGCCAGGTTTCCTCCAGACGTGACGCTTGGCATTCGGGCCAAAGAGTTCAATCTTGGTTTCATCAGACAAGAGAATCTTGTTTCTCATTGTCTGAGAGTCCTTGAGGTGCCTTTTGGCAAACTCCAAGCAGGCTGTCAGGCTGTGCATTTTAACTGAGGAGTGGCTTCCGTCTGGTCACTCTACCATAAAGGCCTGATTGGTGAAGTGCTGCAGAGATGGTTGTCCTTCTGGAAGGTTCTTCTATCTCTACAGAAGAACGCTAGAGCTCTGTCAGAGTGACCATCGGGTTTTTGGTCACCTCCCTGACCAAGACCCTTCTCCCTCGATTGCTCAGTTTGGCCGGACGGCCAGCTCTAGGAAGGGTTTTGGTGGTTCCAAACTTATTCCATTTAAGAATGATTGAGGCCACTTCATGGAGACCTTCAATGCTGCAGATATGTTTTGGTACACTTCCCCAGATCTGTGCCTCAACACAATCCTGTCTCGGAGCTCTACGGCTAATTCCTTCGACCTCATGGCTCGGTTTTTGCTCTGACATGCATTGTCAACTGTGGGACCTTATATAGACAGGTGTGTGCCTTTCCAAATCATGTCCAATCAAATTTAATTTCCCATAGGTGGACTCCAATTTGTAGAAACATTTCAAGGATGATCCATGGAAACAGAATGCACCTGAGCTCAATTTTGAGTCTCATAACAAAGGGTCTGAATACTTATTTAAATAAGGTACTTCTGTTTATTTTTTATACATTTGCAAAAATGTATAAAAAAACAGTTTTCACTTTGTCATTATGGAGTATTGTGTGTAGATTGCTCAGGAGTTTTATTTAATCAATTTTAGAATGTTGTAACGTAACAAAATGTGAAAAAAAGTTGAGTGGCCTGAATACTTTCCGAAGGCACTGTATATACAATGTAAATGCTTCAGGGAATTAATGGTCATGGGATGTCCCTCGGGCTATGGCATTTAGATATATAGATCGTATACAGTCAAAAGTTTGGACACACCTACTCATTAAAGCGTTTTTCTTAATTTTTTTAACTCTTTTCCACATTGTAGAATAATAGTGAAGACATAAACTATGAAATAACACATGGAATCATGTAGTAACCAAAAAAGTGTTAAACAAATCAAAATATATTTTAAATTCTTCAAAGTAGCCACCCTTTGCCTTGATGACAGCTTTGCACACTCTTGGCATTCAATCAGCTTCACCTGGAATGCTTTTCCAACTCATCCCAAACCATCTCAATTGGGTTGAGGTTGGGTGATTGTGAGGCCAGGTCATCTGATGCAGCACTCCCTCACTCTCCTTCTTGGTCAAATAGCCTTTACACAGCCTGTAATTGTGTTGGGTCATTGTCCTGTTGAAAAATAAATGATAGTCTCATGAAGTGCTAACCAGATGGGATGGCGTATCGCTGCACAATGCCGTGCTGGTTAGGTGTGCCTTGAATTCAATATAAATCGCAGACCGTTTCACCAGCAAAGCACCCACACACCATCACACCTCCTCTTCTATGCTTCACGGTGAGATCCACACATGCGGAGATCATCCGTGTACCGACTCTGAGTCTCACAAAGACACAGCATTTGGAACTAAAAATCTGCAATTGCAGCAATTCAACCATGAAGGCCTGATTCACGCAGTCTCCTCTGAACAGTTGATGTTGATGTGGCTGTTACTTGAACTCTGAAGCATTTATTTGGGCTGCAATCTGAGGTGAAGTTAATTGAGATTCTGCAAAGAGGAAACTCTGTGTCTTCCTTTACTTTGTCCTCATGAGAGCCACTTTCATCATAGCACTTTTTGTGACTGCAAAACTAACTTTTAACACCTGATAGTTGAAACAAATTACAGGGGACTACCTCATGAAGCTGGTTGAGAGAATGCCAAGAGTGGGCAAATCTCTCATCAAGGCAAAATGTGGCTACTTTGAAGAATATCAAATATTTGTTTTAACACTTTTGTGGTTACTACATGATTCCATATGCATTCTTTCATAGTTTTGATATCTTCAATATTATTCTACAATGTAGAAAATAAAAATAAAAATCAATCAAAATAAAGAACCCTGGAATGAGGTGTCCAAACTTTTGACTGGTACTGTATACAGCTGAAGTCGGAAGTTTACATACTCTTAGGTTGGAGTCATTAAAACTCGTTTTTCAACCACTCTACAAATGTCTTGTGAACAAACTATAGTTTTGGCAAGTCTGTTAGGACATCGACTTTGCATGACACAAGTAATTTTTCCAACAATTGTTTACAGGCAGATTATTTCACTTATAATTCACTGTATCACAATTCCAGTGGGTCAGAAGTTTACATGCACTAAGTTGACTGTGTCCTTAAACAACTTGGAAAATTCCAGAAAATGATGTAATGGCTTTAGAAGCTTTTGAGTCAATTGGAGGTGTACCTGTGGCTGTATTTTCAAGGCCTACCTTCAAACTCGGTGCCTCTTTGCTTGACGTCATGGGAAAATCAAAAGAAATCAGCCAAGACCTCCACAAGTCTGGTTCATCCTTGGGAGCAATTTCCAAATGCCTGACGGTACCATGTTCGTCTGTAGAAACAATAGTGCGCAAGTATAAACACCATGGGACCATGCAGCCGTCATACCACTCAGGAAGGAGACGCGTTCTGTCTCCTAGAGATGAACGTACTTTGGTGTGAAAAGTGCAAATCAATCCCAGAACAACAGAAAATGACCTTGTGATGATGCTGGAGGAAACCGGTACAAAAGTATCTATATCCACAGTAAAACAAGTCCTATGTCGGCATAACCTGAAATGCCACTCAGCAAGGAAGAAGCCACTGCTCCAAAACCACCATAAAAAAGCCAGACAACGGTTTGCAACTACACAAAGCTCGTACTTTTTAGAGAAATGTCCTCTGGTCTGATGAAACAAAAATAGAACTGTTTGGCCATAATGACCAGTGTTATGTCTGGACGAAAAAGGGGGAGGCTTGCAAGCCGAAGAACACCATCCCAACCGTGAAGAACGGGGGTTGGAGCATCGTGTTGTGGGGGTGCTTTGCTGCAGGAGGAACTGGTGCACTTCACAAAATAGATGGCATCACGAGGGAAGAAAATTGTGGATATATTGAAGCAACATCTCAAAACATCAGTCAGGAAGTTGGTCGCAAATGGGTCTTCCAAATGGACAATGACTCCTGTATATAAACTCAGCAAAAAAATAAACGTCCCTTTTACAGGACCCTGTCTTTCAAAGATAATTTGTAAAAATCCAAATAACTTAACTTCACAGATCTTCACTGTAAAGGGCTTAAACACTTTTTCCCATGCCTGTTCAATGAACCATAAACAATTAATAAACATGCACCCGTGGAACGGTCGTTAAGACACTAACAGCTTACAGACGGTAGGCAATTAAGCTATGAAAACCTATGACACTAAAGAGGCCTTTCTACTGACTCCAAAAGAGAGAGACCCAGGGTCCCGGCTCATCTGCGTGAACATGCCGTAGGCATGCTGCAAGGAGGCATGAGGCCTGCAGATGTGGCCAGGGCAATAAATTGCAATGTTCGTACTGTGAGACACATAAGACAGCGCTACAGTGAGACAGGACGGACAGCTGATCGCCCTCGCAGTGGCAGAACACGTGTAACAACACCTGCACTGGATCGGTACATCCGAACATCACACCTGCAGGACAGGTACAGGATGGCAACAACAACTGCCCAAGTTACACCAGGAACTCACAATCCCTCCATCAGTGCTCAGACTGTCCGCAATAGGCTGAGAGAGGCTGGACTGAAGGCTTGTTGGCCTGTTGTAAGCCAGGTCCTCACCAGACATCACCGGCAACAACGTCGCCTATGGGAACAAACCCACCGTCGAAGGACCAGACAGGACTGGAAAAAAGTGCTCTTCACTGACGAGTCGTGGTTTTATCTCACCAGGGGTGATGGTCGGATTTGTGTTCATCGTCGAAGGAATGAGCGTTACACCGGGGCCTGTACTCTGGAGTGGGATTCGATTTGGAGGTGGAGTGTCCATCATGGTCTGGGGCGGTGTGTCACAGCATCATTGGACTGAGCCTGTTGTCATTGCAGGCAATCTCAACGTTGTGCGGTACAGGCAAGACATCCTCCACCCTCATGTGGTACCCTTCCTGCAGGCTCATCCTGACATGACCCTCCAGCATGACAATGCCAACAGCCATACTGCTCGTTCTGTGTGTGATTTGCTGCAAGACAGGAATGCCAGTGGTCTGCCATGGCCAGCGAAGAGCCCAGATCTCAATCCCATTGAGCACGTCTGGAACCTGTTGGGTCGGAGGGTGAGGGCTAGGGCCATTCCCCCCCCCAGAAATGTCCGGGAACTTGCAGGTGCCTTGGTGGAAGTGTGGGGTAACATCTCACAATAAGAACTGGCAAATCTGGTGCCGTCCGTCTCTGGGTCTGTATTTGGTCAGGGTCTGTTTTCCTTTCTGTCTTTCTCTCTTTCTGTTTGTCTGTCTCATTTTCTGTCTCTTTCTTCATCTTTCTCGCTCTCGCTCTCGCTCTCGCTCTTGTCTCTGTCTCTTGTCTCTGTCTCTGTCTCTGTCTCTGTCTCTCTGTGTATGTGTCTTTCTCCAGTGACTGAAGGAGAAAAGGAACATGCTATTATAACGCACATACAGAGTTCCATTAAAAACTATATAGAAGGAAGTGAATTATGAAGTGCTCAACCTATTTTGACAAATGTCATATTTTAAGTAGCGTTATTGCTGTTCTGATACACTATTACACCATATAGTTCTTTATACTGGTAATAAAATAAGTCCCCAGATCTTCTGGGA
The DNA here is from genome assembly GCF_023373465.1 of Oncorhynchus keta. NCBI lineage: Eukaryota > Metazoa > Chordata > Actinopteri > Salmoniformes > Salmonidae > Oncorhynchus > Oncorhynchus keta. Next base: position 48,786,761 of record NC_068439.1, on the reverse strand, counting down.
ACATTACAGGCACAGATATTGTTTCAGTGAATAACTACCCCTGCCACTGTTGCTCTAATGTGTCCTCTTCTCCAGTAGGCCTTAAGGGGAAATGTTGAACATAAAACCAATTCCTTTGTCTGTTTCTGTGTCCAGTTGCAGTGGTGGGCAGGGGGATATGCTGTCAGACCTCTGCTACTGTGGCTCCAAAACGGTGGGGGCTCAAGAGGAAGTGGCTGTGAGGGAAGGAGATCAAACAACAATACTGTATGCCTAACAGAGCAGTACCTTGTGTGATTGCCTGCTTTGTGTATGAGTATAACTTACTGTATATCGATGATAATGGACTTGCTTTATTTAGCCCTTTTCCAAGTGCCCGACGCGTTGTATATCAGTACTGTAGTAGCTTAATTGAGCACTTAAATCACCAACCACCCCAAGAAGTAATGTTGACATAGCTGTTAATTCACCCCAAGAACAATTACGAGAGAGAGAAAAAGAGCCTGTTGAGTTCTGCAAAGCCATAGTGTCGGTGACTGTTGCAAATGCTATGGGCTCTGGACAAACGTGGTGCACGATATAGGGAATCGGTTATAGCTCTGGTCAAAATGAGTGTACTTATGTAGGAAATAGGGTGTCATTTCAGATGCATCCATAGACTTTCTCTCTATACGGTGACAAAGGTGGCTCTGTCGTCCCAGTGTTATTTGCCGAGAGCCTCCCATGAGGCCTAGCCTTCGCTGCATTTGCTGACAGCTAGCGTTACACACACGTACACACACACACACACACCTCAGATATCCCCTGGCTGCCATTCAACCTGTCCGGGATCCACATCCACATCCACATCATGCTTTGCATCCCTGATATCCGTGCCTTTCAAAGGCCATGGTACGTCGGTCATGTCCGCTCACTTATTCTCCAATCTCAACACGTGATTTTCTCCATATGCATCCTGACACACGGTCCTGATGCTGTATGGATTCTCTACAATTAGGATCTTGCTTCTGCCTCTACGGAGAAGCATTAAGATGACACTATATGGTTCATATTTCACAGTGTATGCTTAGAGTGCACGAGTAGCCTACAGTAAATCCCAGATATTGTCAGTTTTACTATACTATCAGTGTAGATATTGCATACGGTTTTACTTTACGTCATGTGCTGTACGACAAAGCCTTGTCATATCGAGCGCCGGTCTAGATAGAAAGCCGAGGCAGCAGCATCACAATACCAGACTGTGGAAAGAATTTTCCCTGGGGGGTTTGAGAGACTATTCTAATACTAGCCTCTGAATACATATCTTATATAAGTATATTCTCAGGCAAAAAGGTTGGCCATTCATTGTTATGTTACCTCTGAATGAGGCAGTGTTATTCTGACTGTGTCTCTGAGCAGTGCAGGGTAGACCCGCTGGTATTGAAGGAGAGTGATTTCCCTGCTCTGAACAGTCCTGCTAAAATGTTCATTTTACATCTCTCTCCTGTAACTACCCAATGTCCTTCCTCCAGATCTAATGCATTCCCGTAACAGAGGGACGGACCTCTTATCTAAATGTTTTTTTTCAAATATTCTGTTTTAATCGTTCACGGTCAACTGGCCAACTGAGTGAAAATGTTACATGACATAATTGTTGGTGCGTCAAAGGGATTTTTGCGCATCTCCTTATGTTGACATAGGTTTTAATGTCCTGCTGCGGAGTCCAACTCATTCCCGAGCACATATCTCTAGCCTACATATGTAGAGGAACGTCTGTGTTGTTTTCTGGTATGTTCAGCAGCGTGACTAAGGCAGTAAGGGAGGCAGATGACCGGGAGGTTGGTTGTTTAGGGCTCTGGTCTACTGGAGGCGTGAAGAGAATTATAACTGTGCCGTTTCTTCACAAACCAGAGCTAGTTCAGACCATTATTTTCTACGGACATATATGGCATTACTGTAGCTTTCTAGCTTTTGGCGTAGTGGCTGTATGACTTTCCTGTAGATGAAATGCTTATTTTGATGGACTTTTGACAAAACTAACAGATAAGGTTAGGTCTTCTCATCCCAGGAGATTATTTGAAAGAAATGGATTAATACAAATTCAAGCGAACAATTTTATTGATAGAGATAGCGGACAATCCCAATCCTCTCTAGATCCATGGGTTGTCCACGGGATCTATTAACTTCAATTCAATCAATCAAACCAAACATAAATAGCTTAGTTTTTTTTCTGAGAATCTGGTCATGTTGATACAGTAGGGAAGTAAAGGGAACACCTCAGTCAGTCATCTCTCTTCTGGATCCACAGGCTGTCCATGTGCTGCCTGTGTAGAAGCATTTAAACTGTTCCACACACTGACTTATGGACAGGAAACGTGCCGTACAGATGTCAAGACAAGATTTTAGGGGGGAAAAGGGATGACCTGGCGAGGTGAATTCCTACCACAGTATGACATTTCACGTAATTGCGCCCTAACTCCCCCCTAACCATCATGTTTTCAAAGCATTCAACCACAACACATCTTCTGTCAGTTTTAACCCCATCCACTCCTGGCATGAGATGGAGATTTTATATACGGACACCGCTGTCTGAACGGCTCGCCCCGGCCGTCTCTCTCTCTGTCCAAGTAGTAAACTGAAGAATGGCAGTGTGGCTTGTAAAGTTTTTTTTAGTTTTGTTTTTCCACCAGGCTGATTTTTAAAGGCATAACACAAAACTAATAGACTGTTGTTTTGTAGGACAATGTTAATCAAGAAATTGCTGCCTGTGTTCTCGCGATTTGAGGCAAAGCTTTAGTTTTATATATCTTGCTGCAAGACCATTACAATGAACTAGTGAGACTATTCTACAGTGTCGGGTGATAGTAGTAAACCGGACCATTTTAAACATGGCTGGTAAAGTTTCAGATCGAAGCTTTTATATTGTTATGATTATTTTCAGCAGCCATTTATGAAACCAGTGAGCAGTCGGATGTACAGAACAGTGTGTGACAGTCTAGTCGGGAGAACAGAACAGAGTTCACGTGACCTTGATTATCCCTCAGATATCGGCAGGTAGCAGGTGCACTCAGCTTTCCAGGGAAGACGGACAACAGTTATAAAAAGCAACACTTAAATGGGCAGATACCCTTCAACTGTCAAGAGGATGAAAGGGAAACAGTAAGGATCACACAGCGAGAACAGGAAATACCAGCACCTCTCATGATGTTTGCTGTGGTGGCTTTTATGTTAGACTCAAGGGTCGCGTTGACGGTGCTATTCAAATACTGTTAACATTTCTTCATTAACAGCATTAATAATAATAATAATAATAATAATAATAATAATAATAATAATAATAATAATAATAATAATAAGCATTCACATGTGTTTGGTTCAGAACGTGAACATTTGAGTGTCTGCTTCATAAATCACCAGCTGTCCTTCAGTCGTGTCAATCACTCCAATCACATTTGATCAAATCAAGTCAGAAGGCATCAGACAGGTCCAACAGAACACCAGCAATCAGCTGGACTGCAGTGTTCCATCAGGACCTAACCCTCTGGAGCAATGCATCCTGGGATTGAACAGGGTGATACATGCCCTGTCTGTGCAGTGTGTGTGGCTGGTATGATGATTGAAGCGAAGCGGTCTCTTATAATCACTTTAAATCAGATTTGGCCCTACGATTCATGGCCTATTATAACTCAGACATACTGTAATATGTTTTTGAGAGATTTTGCCCCCGTAATCTTGTTTGCTTCCTGATTGCTGCGGCACATCTGTCATTGCATCCCTGGTCCGTTCCATTTCATTTGAGAGTGAAGGTGGTTGTCATGTTTTTAAGGAGAGGATTATATCCAGATGGCACGCCGCAGTCCTGCACTATCCCACCCTGTCACTTGCGTGCACACATGCTCCCAATGCCACGAGGAAAATGAAAACGAGACGTTCAAAGAAAATTTAAACAAACAAAACAAGTTAACTAACTAACAAAAAAAGGCTTAGAATATGGTCCTCGTTTATTTGCGAAACATGAGTGTATGTGGGATGGTATTAGACTTTATCAATAAATGAATGAATGACTGAATTCATGTATGAGCTATTTGTATGTGTAACCCCCTGGTAACTTCGTTGTTTTTAAGCAGAGTAATGTATTATTTACTGTGTACTGACTTTGTTGCATGTGGGCCAGGCAACAGTCCGATGAGTGTGTTGAGAACACCAGTAACCATTGGCGCCAACTTAGAATTCTCAATCTAATTACATGCTCGTCTAGTTTAGGCCTGTAATTTGTAAAACTTGTCAATATATACTGTACAAATACACTGCTCAAAAAAATAAAGGGAACACTAAAATAACACATCCTAGATCTGAATGACTGAAATATTCTTATTACATTTTTCTTAACACAGTTGAATGTGCTGACAACAAAATCACACATTATCAATGGAAATCAAATTTATCAACCCATGGAGGTCTGGATTTGGAGTCACACTCAAAATTAAAGTGGAAAACCACACTACAGGCTGATCCAACTTTGATATAATGTCCTTAAAACAAGTCCAAATGAGGCTCAGTAGTGTGTGTGGCCTCCACGTGCCTGTATGACCTCCCTACAGCGCCTGGGCATGCTCCTGATGAGGTGGCGGATGGTCTCCTGAGGGATCTCCTCCCAGACCTGGACTAAAGCATCCGCCAACTCCTGGACAGTCTGTGGATGGAGCGAGACATGATGTCCCAGATGTGTTCAGTTGGATTCAGGTCTGGGGAACGGGCGGGCCAGTCCATAGCATCAATGCCTTCCTCTTGCAGGAACTGCTGACACACTCCAGCCACATGAGGTCTAGCATTGTCTTGCATTAGGAGGAACCCAGGGCCAACTGCACCAGCATATGGTCTCACAAGGGGTCTGAGGATCTCATCTCGGTACCTAATGGCAGTCAGGCTACCTCTGGCGAGCACATGGAGGGCTGTGCGGCCCCCCCCAAAGAAATGCCACCCCACACCATGACTGACCCACCGCCAAACCGGTCATGCTGGAGGATGTTGCAGGCAGTAGAACGTTCTCCACAGCATCTCCAGACTCTGTCACGTGCTCAGTGTGAACCTGCTTTCATCTGTGAAGAGCACAGGGCGCCAGTGGAGAATTTGCCAATCTTGGTGTTCTCTGGCAAATGCCAAACGTCCTGCACGGTGTTGGGCTGTAAGTACAACCCCCACCTGTGGACGTCGGGCCCTCATACCACCCTCACGGAGTCTGTTTCTGACCGTTTGAGCAGACACATGCACATTTGTGGCCTGCTGGAGGTCATTTTGCAGGGCTCTGGCAGTGCTCCTCCTGCTCCTCTTTGCACAAAGGCGGAGGTAGCAATCCTGCTGCTGGGTTATTGCCCTCTTACGGCCTCCTCCACGTCTCCTGATGTACTGGCCTGTCTCCTGGTAGCGCCTCCATGGTCTGGACACTACGCTGACAGACACAGCAAACCTTCTTGCCACAGCTCGCATTGTTGTGCCATCCTGGATGAGCTGCACTACCTGAGCCACTTGTGTGGGTTGTAGACTCCGTCTCATGCTACCACTAGAGTGAAAGCACCGCCAGCATTCAAAAGTGACCAAAACATCAGCCAGGAAGCATAGGAACTGAGAAGTGGTCTGTGGTAACTACCTGCAGAACCACTCCTTTATTGGGGGTGTCTTACTAATTGCCTATAATTTCCACCTGTTGTCTATTCCATTTGCACAACAGCATGTGAAATTGATTGTCAATCAGTGTTGCTTCCTAAGTGGACAGTTTGATTTGATTTCACAGAAGTGTGATTGACTTAGAGTTACATTGTGTTTAAGTGTTCCCTTATTTTTTTAGAGCAGTGTATATAAACGCAACATGCAACAATTTTCAGTTAATTTGAGGAAATTAGTCTGTTGGTCTCAGATACCTTTTTAAAATTGCCTCGCAATGGAGCCTCAGGATCTCGTCACTGTATTTCTGTGCATTCAAACAGCCATCGATAAAATGCAATTGTGTTCGTTGTCCATAGCTTACACCCACCGCCACCATGACGCACTTTGTTCACAATGTTGACATCAGAAAACTGCTCTTCCACACGATGACATACACGTGGTTGACACTGGTTGGATGTACTGCCAAATGCTTTATAATTCAGTTGGAGGCGTAGGGTAAAGGGTAAAGAAATGAACGGTACATTCTCTGGCAACAGGTCTGGTGGACATTCCTCCTGTCAGCATTACAATTGCACGCTCCCTCAACTTGAGACATCTGTGGCGTTCATTTTTTCAAAATTAATTATTATTAATTAATTAACAATTTAAAAAAAAAAATGTAAAAAAATGTATCCCCAATTTCGTGGTATCCAATTGCTGGTAGTTACTCATCGCTATAATTCTACAACTCCCTACAACGCTACAACTCCCGTACGAGCCATGTGTCCTCCGAAACACAACCCAACCAAGCCGCACTGCTTCTTAACACAGCGCGCATCCATCTCGGAAGCCAGCTGCACCAATGTGTCGGAGGAAACACTGTACACCGAGCGACCTCGTCAGATTGCACAAGGATATCCCTGCCAGCCAAACCCTCCCTAATCCGGGCGAGGCTAGGCCAATTGTGCTCCATGGGCCTCCCGGTCGAGTCTCTGGTGGCACAGCTAGCACTGCGAATGCAGTTCCTTAGACCACTTCGCCACCCAGGAGGCCTAAAACTTCACATTGTAGAGGGGCCTTTTATTCTCCCCAGTACAAGGTGCACCTGGGTAATGCGCATGCTGTTTAATCAACTTCTTGCTATGCCACACCTGTGAAATGGCTGGATTATCTTGGCAAAGGAGACATGCTCACTAACAGGGATGTAAACAACAATCAAATGACTACCCTTCTACCCCTCCGTTCCGTCCAAACCCCCAGATCTCATCCACACCACGTCTGTCTCCTGCTTCACATCTCTTTCCTTCTTGCATTTCAAAACTTTTTCTCCTTATACCAATTCGGTGGCAGCCACTTCTGGCTCTTGTTTTGGCAGTAGAAATCAATAACCATTATAGGGTAGAGAGACTGTGCTATCCCTCTCAGGTCTGGCACTGCGCCTAACGGCCTGCCCTGCCTGACGGCTGTCATCTCACTAAATTGCTTTGCTAATCTCATCCACTACTCTGACTGACTGGAACTGGGTCAGCAACGACTTGTTGGAGCAGGCCTGGATATAATGTTGTCCCTCTACTCTCTATCTAGTTATTTTACTATGGGCCCCTATTTGTTACTTTGGGCCATAAGCCTACTTATTATGCTTGGCTTTGCTAAATTTAAAATGGAAACATAAAAAAACACTTTATTCTTGTGATGGGGCAACACTTGGCTTTGAATCAGTAAAACAAGGTTTTCGATGAGAAAGAAATATTAAAAAAATATATATATATATATTACAATGCTCTTACATCAGAACTGCTTTTGATTCAATAGAGCACACAAGTGTTTGGAGAGACTTGCTGTGTGAATCAGAATGTCCTGGTGTGTACTTTTTAAAGTGGTCAAACAAAGCTCAGGTGCGTCTCTAAGCCTTAGGCTGTAATTGGACAAATACTGAGCCTAAGACAGTTTCAGCCTGTTGTTTCTGTCCCCCTATGTGCCATTTAAATGGTTGCTTGGAAAGTCCTGTTCAGCGACGTTGTCAAAAAAAAAAATGTAACCCTAAACTTTTCCCATCCAAATGCATTTGATTAGCAAAAAAGTAATGTTATAAAATGTTGCCAACAACCTGCCATCTTAGATTTTAAGAGTTGCCAAGCAATGAGAGCTCCCCCTTAACTGTAAACACAGTATGTCTGCAGTTTTCCCTGTTGTTTTTGTTCTCAGCGTTGGCTACAGGTGGCCATTTTCAACAACCTAGTCTCAGTGTAGACAAGGGGTTAGTAGTGCTGTGGGTCTTAGGCCCAATGGCAAGGAACTGTCAACTTCACTTTCTGGAAGAGTAAGAATATACCCGTGCAGACTTTAAAAAAAGAAAATCAAAAATGTTGCTAGTAAACTACTAGAGCGCCTTAACAATGTGCAGGTATTTATCCTGTTCTACCATTGTATTTCTATACCTCGAACCTGTGGACGTTTGTCGGATGTGTGTACACTGTCTTTGTTCTGAAGGAACATACCTTTTAATAGCCACAGGCAGACACTTGAAACAACCTAGCCTAAGCATAGACGAGGGACAAGAGGCTCGTTGTCCTGTCGAAGGCTGCGGTGGCAGGGGAACTGTCAGGGCTTCATTCTTCCCCCTGCTCCTTGTTTAATGTACCGTGCAGAGGGACAAGGTGTACTTGCTGCTGCTTCTGCCCTGGCTCTGGTTGTAGAGTCAAAATGGCCTCTGTCCTTCCTTCCCGCAATAGGCATAGAGGAATAATGAGGCCAAGGTGGAGCAGCTGGACAAGCCATTAAAGTAAAGATGCTTTCTGCAGGTCACTGCTGTTCCAGACTCTCTGCCTTGCTGCCCTCCACATGCACTTCCTCTCCCTACCCACAAAAGAAAGGCTTTCCTTTCATGGCCAAAAAATGACAAGCCCCACATCACAGCCCCCCCCAAGATGTGTTATGATGGAGTACCGTATTCAGATGTAAAAGCTCTCATCATACAGCCCCCATACAGCCCTAATGCCCACATGTACTGTAGGCCTAATATTATCTTTCACACCTCCCAGGCGTGTTGCCTGTAGGAAAGTTAGCAACCTCATGCTTGACTCACACCGTACTATGCTGGTTCTGATATTTTCTTTGCAAGCCCAGTACTGCTCTGCTTGGTTTGGCCCTCATCCCATTTAGCTTCATCACAGCCTTGTCTAAGAGACCAGGGCAGAGGATTTCACCCATTTTCCCCCCCACCATCTCTCTGGTGAACCCCAGTCTTATGTCTTTTGGTGTATCTCACAGATTCCAAAGACAATCCGAGCAAAGCTCCTTTTGATGGTAGAAAGTGAATGCCCAGCTGTAGCCCCGACAACGTGTTTGGTTTGGAGGATTCTGGGGGCTGAACAGAAGCAAAGTGTTGTGGGTAGCACAGCCGCCGGGCTGGGTTGTTTTTGATCTCTTTGTCATGGGAACTCGGACCAGACTTTTACTGTACATCTTGGTGAAAAAAACGAAATTTGGTTCTCTAACTGTTCTGTTTTGTAATTCGCAGTTCCCAAGAAATTTAGCCTATCCTCAAATGATTTGTCATTGTTTTGCTGAATTACTGATTACATCCAAATGACTCCACGAGACCAATTCAAGAAAATAAAAAAATTGTGGTCCTGTCTCCCTCCACATATATATACACACACACACACACACACACACCGACAACGACGTCCTCTCGCATTCTGATTTAGCCACGGCGTGTCTGGTGACTGAATTCTCTCCAGTCACTTTAACGTCGGTCAGAGCACCATCTGCGCTGCTCTCTCACACTGTTTTGCCTTGCTCTCCAGATCCTATTCAGACGTGAATGCCAAAGCAATCAGATGGGGAAGCATTGACATGTACACGCAGAGGTCGCATTTGCGAGTCAAATTCCCCCCTCCGCTATTCTGGCTTGCTGGTAAACAGATTTTGAAGATTAATTTTGGTCGAGTGGTTCTTTTTCACCTTGCGACAAGGGCTATGGTCTCTCTCCTGTTTGGGGACGGAGGGAGAGAGAAGATGTGTTGGACGGCGACTGAGATGATGATGATGATGATGATGATGATAAGTCTTCAATTAGGATGATCTTTTCACAGCCTTCTGGAAGGGCTTCATTTATATTCATGTGTGCATTTGGCCTGTTGGTATTTTATATTCAGGTGTGCATTTGTCCTGTTGGTATTTTATATTCAGGTGTGCATTTGGCCTGTTGGTATTTTATATTCAGGTGTGCATTTGGCCTGTTGGTATTTTATATTCAGGTGTGCATTTGGCCTGTTGGTATTTTATATTCAGGTGTGCATTTGGCCTGTTGGTATTTTATATTCAGGTGTGCATTTGGCCTGTTGGTATTTTATATTCAGGTGTGCATTTGGCCTGTTGGTATTTTATATTCAGGTGTGCATTTGGCCTGTTGGTATTTTATATTCAGGTGTGCATTTGGCCTGTTGGTATTTTATATTCAGGTGTGCATTTGGCCTGTTGGTATTTTATATTCAGGTGTGCATTTGGCCTGTTGGTATTTTATATTCAGGTGTGCATTTGGCCTGTTGGTATTTTATATTCAGGTGTGCATTTGGCCTGTTGGTATTTTATATTCAGGTGTGCATTTGGCCTGTTGGTATTTTATATTCAGGTGTGCATTTGGCCTGTTGGTATTTTATATTCAGGTGTGCATTTGGCCTGTTGGTATTTTATATTCAGGTGTGCATTTGGCCTGTTGGTGTTTTATATTCAGGTGTGCATTTGGCCTGTTGGTGTTTTATATTCAGGTGTGCATTTGGCCTGTTGGTGTTTTATATTCAGGTGTGCATTTGGCCTGTTGGTGTTTTATATTCAGGTGTGCATTTGGCCTGTTGGTGTTTTATATTCAGGTGTGCATTTGGCCTGTTGGTGTTTTTATATTCAGGTGTGCATTTGGCCTGTTGGTGTTTTTATATTCAGGTGTGCATTTGGCCTGTTGGTGTTTTTATATTCAGGTGTGCATTTGGCCTGTTGGTGTTTTTATATTCAGGTGTGCATTTGGCCTGTTGGTGTTTTATATTCAGGTGTGCATTTGGCCTGTTGGTGTTTTATATTCAGGTGTGCATTTGGCCTGTTGGTGTTTTATATTCAGGTGTGCATTTGGCCTGTTGGTGTTTTATATTCAGGTGTGCATTTGGCCTGTTGGTATTTTATATTCAGGTGTGCATTTGGCCTGTTGGTATTTTATATTCAGGTGTGCATTTGGCCTGTTGGTATTTTATATTCAGGTGTGTATTTTTATTTTATATTCAGGTGTGCATTTGGCCTGTTGGTATTTTATATTCAGGTGTGCATTTGGCCTGTTGGTATTTTATATTCAGGTGTGCATTTGGCCTGTTGGTATTTTATATTCAGGTGTGTACAGCTGTATGTCGTTGTTGTATGCCGTTTCTGACAATGGCCATTTTGAGTCAATCATTTTAGACAGTGGGCTGGACAGTGGTGGTTTGTTTTACTTAGAAACTGGAAGGGGCGGGGGGAAACGTGAGACACAGCATTCCGAGAAAAGGCAACGAAGCGCGGCATCTGAGATTTTGTTCCTCCTTTTGAGGGAATTTTGAACATTCCCCCGGATTTGCTCAAACTAGCATTTCCCACTGTGTTAGCCTTGCAAATCCTTGATGTGAGGCGCAAGGAAATTGTTGGAATGAATCTTTAATCATTCTGTGATGTTGGCCTGCGGGGATGAACAGCTCAAACAAAGCAGTCCAAAATAAATAACGGCATAAAAACATCAGCACTTTAATTTTCTGTCTCAGCTCTTTATTGTTCTGAAATAATAAGTTCAGAGGTTGTTAAGCAGCCGGCAAAGCGTTGTGAGGTGTAATCCTCCTAGAATTATGATAATATTTCCGGAGTTTGTGTATGAGACCTAAATGGGACCCTATTCCCGGTATAGTGTAGTGCACTACTTTTGGGCCACAGTCGTGCACTAGGCCTATATGTTGTATGGTGCCATTACAGATTCAGCCAATATGAAACCGAGCTGAGGTGAGATGTTATTTTACCAGATGATTATGGACACTTTGGGGAGATTTCATTGAGATCAAAACTAGCTGAGCGTTTAACGGCTGTTCAATGTGGTCTGGATCAGAGTCTGGGGCAAATGGATTCTACACAACGTCCCCTGCACTGATCACATTAATTACACTGATGACATGTCTTTCCTTGGACTATTGAACTAACATTTCAGCTGGATTAATGTTGAGGAATTTAACAACTTGAAAGTGATATTTTATTATCGCTCATCGATTATAAAGACCATTTGAAAATGGCTCTATTGGAATTACTGACAGAATAGTAGGATTTTCCCATTCTATCCATACACAATCCTACACACCCTTTTTTTTTAGCTTTAGTAACTTTTTAGATATGAATATAGACCGGTTGACTCCCTGAAACCCCTACTGCCGTGGAGCAACTCCCATTTGGATCAACAAATTGTTGATCGCATGAATCCTTATCAACTAGAATATGGGGCATGTAGGGATCTGTAGCTACCAGTCCATATAAGTATTCTAAAACGGTTAAAGGACCAGTGCAGTCAAAATTCATTTTTCCTGTATTTCATATTGTTTCCTGATTAGTATTTTCAACCAGCAACTATATACACAGGACCTTCTAATCAGCAGATTTCGCATGGGTGAAGTTGTTGCTTGCCCGGTGACATCACCAGGCGGTGTAGGTTTTAATAGACCAATAACAGAGTTCCAAACCTCTCTGCCAATAACAAATAGGTTTCTGTTTTTCCCTCCCCACTCAGACCACTCCCAGAGAGTCCTAGCTACATGAATGTTTTTTTTGTTGTAAAAAGCCATTTGTTTCTTTTTGACAATTTTTTTTGCGTAAAATGATTACTGTATTGTACTAAATTGTTAGTCAGACATGATTTGATATTGAGACAACAGCTGCATTTGGTCCTTTTAAATGAATACACTCCAAGTTAATTTAGTTCAACCTAAAGTAGTAGCACTAAAGTTTCAGATGGTTTAACTCCTCAACTTTGAGGTCAAGTTTGATAGCCGGTCTTTAAACTGTTTTATGATTTGGTCTAATTGGAGGGACCAGTGATTAGCTTTGTTTTATGACTCAGTCACTCAGTAGTCCATTTTATGTAGTCCATTTTATGGTTCCATCTGATGAGAGTTACATTGTGTAGAAGGACAAGACATGAAACACCATTGTAAGGACATGGCGAGATGCTTCAGCTCCATCCACATCCTTCATTACATAAGTCCTCCACATAACCCAATTCCCCCTCTCATCCGCAGACAAAACAAGCTCCATATTAAGTTAGTTTTCCGAGTCTCTGTGGCATGCTTTATAAAGATGGCCAGACTATTAGGAGGATTACATTTCTGCCTTTGGACAAGGAGGTCTGTAGCTTCACATTTTAGTCATAAGTCAGCACGCAAGGACCTAATCGACTTACTTTGTGGTTTGTAAAGGCTTTTGTAAGCTGTGAAATACAATTTGGACCAAGTCTAAGGTGTAGTAGTATACCCAAATGCAATACTTCAACAAGTATATCAGCTTTATTTGTTATTAGACATCAATTATCGTCTCTTTGTGAAGTTATGAGTTACTAAGCAATGTAGTATTTATTACTGCTGTGTCCAGTCAGTCCCTGATATGATTAAGTCGAGACGGGTGTTTGAATCAGAGAAGGACCGAGGCGATGGTCAGTTTTAATGTAGTACTCCATAGCTGCTTTTCGACTGTAATGCCAATGTTACGCTAGTGTATTACGTAATACTAGGGAAATTGTGTTTCCATATCTAGGGCTGACAGTGAGGATTTGTGAAGAGCAGAATCAACTTCTTCACTATCAAAACAGTTGTTTTGTGGGAAGGTTAAAGTTCAGTTAGCAATTGTTATGTTAATGTAAGTTGAAAAGTACCAGCAGGTTGGCTTTGGCCCCAAATGAGAGCAGGTCTGACGGCACCATGGCCCAGTGAGACACAGGTGCCAGCCAGTGTAGATGGAAACAGAAAACTCTGAGCCTATTGGGTAAAACACTGGTGTATATCCTGTACGGCAAGGTATCACATGTCTCGTGTGTGTGTGTGTGTGTGTGTGTGTCTCTGCCTTGTGTATGTGTGTACGCATCTTGTGTGCTGTTGTAGTGATAAGCCAATGGTTTGATATAGGGCTTGCTACATGACTGTTCCTAGGCCGTCATTAAAAATAAGAATTTGTTCTTAACTGACTTGCCAAGTTAAATGAAGGTAAATAAAACAATGAAAATAACTAATATGGGGAGGAGGAAGGGGAGGACATTCAAGTTACTGCCTAGAGAACGACCAATCGTTTTTTTTAAGGGCCGATACTGACGTGTAGGAGTCAAGGAGGCCGAGGGCAGCTATTTTATGCCGATTAAAAAAAATAAAAAAATATATATATTTTTAAATCGGCATAAAATAGCTGCCCTATATATATATATATATATATATATATATATAGCTATATATATATATATATATATATATATATATAGCTGCGAGCAGCCATGCCAGGGATCAAGCGGTGGCCCCACAGCGCCACCATCAGGACAAATTGAACACATTGCCCTTGGATGAGCTACTGCTGTACTTCTGTTACTAGGGCCGTGGCGGTCATGACATTTTGTCAGCCAGTAGCTCACGGTAATTTACCTTTTTTTTAAAATTAACATTAACATGTTTAGCATCTCCGGCTTCCACACAGCCTACAAGCCGCTGGTGCGGACCTTTGGAACATCTACATTTTTAAAAAGTAGAATAAATCCATGTAATATAGCCTACACAATCATAATACATCCATTATTTATTTTAGACCGGTCAAAAGTAACATAATGATATGGAGAAAATGTTGCCTCCGAAGAACAGAATAGCATATTTGGAGTCATCATTATGTGGCTATGGGCTCCACTATTTCATTTAGCAGACAAGATTTGCTTATAATTCCCGTGGTATTATTTTATAGTAAGAAGAATACAATTGACATGGCGGAATGAAATAGAAAGGATATTTTTCCAAAACGAGGGAGTGCTCACATGTGGCTGTTCTGTGTTGAGTGGTTAACAAAGTGATCATTTTAAACCGGTCCTCCTATATGCTTAATTTATTGTTATTTATGCAACTTTAGTTGTGATACAAACCTTAGGCAACATTAATTGATTTCGAATACATTCTAAGGCTGCATGATGCAACTGATTTTTTTTAAAGCAAGCTGCACACACTTCATCAGTCTCTCATTCACAATTTGACAAACACTTGATATTATTCTCACCCATCAGACTATTCTCAGTTTTATTTAGTCTTTACATATACCCTAAAAATATATGTGTGGTATTAGTTTTGATTTAGAATGGGCCATAATGCACCTGTCCGATCAAGAGCATCCATATGCACTTGAATAGCGAATGGAGGACGCTTTTCCCAGAGTTCATTTTCATGCCAGCCAGGTAGGCTACTCCGGTTGTAAAGTGAAGCAATGTGCTTATTATTAGGAGTGTTGATAACTAAATATAGTAGGCCTAGCCTATAGAAAGCTGATGGATCATCCTATTTTTAATAGAGGCCATTGAGACTTTTCTCTCGCACATGCATAGTGTATAGAAATGTTGCGCAACAGGACCACTTATTTCATTCCATGCATCAGGCAGCTATGAGAAGCTGGCTCTCGCTGCGCAACAGGTGATCCCATTCCACTCACTCTGAATGCCAGGGCTCTCATGAAGTGTTTGTTGATTTTCGATTGCATTTGCATTGCTTCTAGAGTGATTAGAGGGACAATGGAGCGCTGAGTACATTAACGGCCAGGACATTAGCGCCTGGCCGCTAGCAAGTTTGTTAGGCTACTAATGACCATCAGCGACATCAGAGCGCAGATTTGGAGAAGTCTAGTGACTAAACAGTCATGTGGAATTTGACTGAGGTCATGACTTGTTACTGCCACACCGGCAGTCACACGGTCACCATAACAGCCCAACTTCTTACCACGTTTGCCAAATATCAGAATTCAAAATCAAACAGATCATGCCATATGCTTTTGATGGATTTTGGACAATTTCTTATGATGTTGACTACTTTAAACGTCCTCTCCTCCAGAACTGCTTGGCCGATCTGCACCAGCATCTACCACCGTCTTTAAACTCAATATTTTCCATGACAACATGGCCGTTATAAGCCAATGAGCTTGCAGCGCCACTATAGACCAAGCAGAACCATACTCCTACAGATTAACTAGACATATCGTTGAGCATGTGTGCCAAATTCCATGACCGAGTCAAACAGATCAAGAGATTGGGGTTGGATAATCTGATTCTAGATCTGTGGTGAAGGGCAACTTGTACCTCGAGCGTGTGTACGTGCGAATGTGTGTGCGAGAGGAAAGCTAAGGGTCAGCCTATGAGGGCCAAACCCAATTTCCCCTGAAAGATTGAGGCTGTCTGATGTAGGTCTTCGGGACTAACTTGCTCTGGGCAACGAGTTCAACTCCTCTCTGTTCTCTGCCTTTTTTTGAATTGCATCAGTCTTTTCATTATTTAATGAACCAAACTTTTAATGAAGGAACAAAGAGGTTGAGATTTCAACAGAAGAAAATCTTTCCTTGTTCTCTGGTACATGGGCTCCACTCTGATAGAGGGTATTCCATATGTTGTGGAGGGGGGACTTTGATGGATGGAGCTATGATGACCCACACATTCTTACACGGCACCTAATTTTACTGGGGGCGATATACCTAATATATACAGTGTATATATAATCAATTTATTCACTGCCAGTAATCACAAACTGATCAATTGACATTGATCAATGTCAGTTCTCATTTTCAACTGTTGACCTATTGACCAATCAGGTAATTATTATAAAAGAAAATGACTAATTCTCAATGATATACATGGATGAATCAAATACAGTTTATTTAGATGATGCATAGCAACATGACCGTAGATGATGAATGTTTATGATCAGTGTGTATACAACCTGTGTGTGTGTGTGTGTGTGTGGGTTGAGTGTTGAAGCAGTACTGGTCTACTGTCTGTGATTCAGATAAATTGCCTGAGATGAATTAAGCCCCAGATTCTCAGACTATGCCTGGCCCACACGCGTACATACAGTACATACACATGCTCATATACACACACACGTACGTACAGTGGGGCAAAAAAAGTATTTAGTCAGCCACCAATTGTGCATGTTCTCCCACTTAAAAAGATGAGAGGCCTGTAATTTTCATCATAGGTACACTTCAACTATGACAGACAAAATGAGAAGGAAAAAATCCAGAAAATCACATTGTAGGATTTTTAATGAATTTATTTGCAGATTATGTTTGTAGGTGACCAAGTACTTATTTTCCACCATAATTTGCAAATAAATAAATAAAAAATCCTACAATGTGATTTTTCTGGATTTTTTTTCTCATTTTGTCTGTCATAGTTGAAGTGTACCTATGATGAAAATTACAGGCCTCTCATCTTTTTAAGTGGGAGAACTTGCAAAATTGGTGGCTGACTAAATACTTTTTTGCCCCACTGTGTGTGTGTGTGTGTGTGTGCGCACATCTTTCTTAGCTTGAAAAGGTCAGACTGGGCCACCCAGTATTTTAACTTCATATCATTTACCCTGTCTAACATTTCGGGCCATGTCTTATGTCTAACACACTCTAATGATCTAAGATTCTTTTTTTTTGTCTTTTGATTAGCTCAGAGTTATTTAGTCTGTAGTGACATGAATGGCTCAGCCGTCCTTGGCTGACAGACAATAGATGTAATGTCTTTCATTCAGACTCTCTGTCGTTTGATGGTGAATTATTATTATTACCAAGATATTTTTTGGGGTCCTTTGTTTGTACTGGTAGGTCTTTGGTGAAAAGTAATGTGAATTCTTCGTACCTGACTGAGCCTGAAGAGACTCATACAATGCATTGTGACTTGGAAAACTAATATCACTGGGGCGCGAGAACTTCGTCCAGACAAAAACTCAAAAAGTCCCGTTACAGGTCGTAGAAACAAGTCAAACGATGTATGGAATCAATCTTTAGGATGTTTTTAAAATGAAACATCAATAATGTTCCAACCGGAGAATTCCTATGTCTGAAGAAAAGCACTGGAACGAGAGGTAACTCTGTCGGGAGCGCGCGTCA
Organism: Oncorhynchus keta; assembly: GCF_023373465.1. Lineage (NCBI taxonomy): Eukaryota > Metazoa > Chordata > Actinopteri > Salmoniformes > Salmonidae > Oncorhynchus > Oncorhynchus keta. The sequence goes on along the minus strand of NC_068439.1, from coordinate 48,769,004 downwards.
CAAGCCCGAGACACTCTGCCAGACCACCGACTCAAACAGGTATAATGAGCCCCTCCTTTATAGTAGAATCCTCATTCAAGTTTCAAAAGACGGTTGACATCTAGTGGAAGCCGTAGGAAGTGCAACTTGACTCCATAGACACTTCGGTCGGCCAAGCTTTGAAAAACTACAAACCTCAGATTTCCCACTTCCTGGTTGGATTTTTCTCAGGTTTTCGCCAGCCATATGAGTTCTGTTATACTCAGACATCATTCAAACAGTTTTAGAAACTTCTGAGTGTTTTATATCCAATACGAATAATAATATGCATATATTAGCATCTGGGACAGAGTAGCTGGCAGTTCACTCTGGGCATACTATTCATCCAAAAGTGAAAATGCTGCCCCCTATCCCAAAAGGGTTCATTCAGGAAGATGGCCAAGCAAGACTGATGGAGTGAGAGGTGGAAATGCATTATACCAGAGGCAGGAAGGCTATAGGTAGGGATTAGGGATGCAGTCATGGGATGATGAAGTTATTTGCATTTTCTCAATTAACATTGTCACTGCATGAAAATTAACATTTGTTATAGCCTACAATTGGTATCGTACTAAAGCCAAAAACAAGACATGTATTTTGAGGAATTGCTCTAAATACACTATATTTACAAAAGTATGTGGACACCACTTCAAATTAGTGGATTTGGCCTTTTTGACCATATCCATTGCTGACAGGTGTATCAAATCGAGCACGCAGCCATGCAATCTCCATAGACAAACATTGGAAGTAGAACCGCCTTACTGAAGAGCTCAATGACTTTTAACATGGCCATCATAGGATGCCACCTTTCCAACAAGTCAGTTCATCACATTTCTGCCCTGCTAGAACTACCCCGGTCAACTTTAAGTGCTGTTATTGTGGAGTGGAAACATCTAGGCGCAACAACGGCTTAGCCGCGAAGTGGTAGGCCACACAAGCTCACAGAATGGAACTGCAGAGTGCTGAAGCGCATAGCGCGTAAAAATAATCTGTCCTCGATTGTAACACTCACTACAGAGTTCCAAACTGCCTCTGGAAGCAACGTCAGCACAATAATTGTTTGTTGGGCGCTTCATGAAATGGGTTTCCATGGCCGAGCAGCCGCACACAAGCCTGAGATCACCATGTGCAATGCCAAGCATCAGCTGGGGTGATGTAAAGCTTGCCGCCATTGGACTCTGGAGCAGTGGAAATGCATTCTCTGGCGTGATGAATCATGTTTCACTATCTGGCAGTTCGATGGACAAATCTTGTTTGGTGGATGCCGGGAGAATGCTACCTGCTCCAATGCATAGTGCCAACTGTAAAGTCTGGTGGAGGAGGAATAATGATCTACGGGCAATAATGGAATAAGGGAGATCTTACCGCTAAAGCATACAATGACATTCTAGACATTTTGTGCTTACAACTTTGTTGCAACAGTTTGGGGAAGGCCCTTTTTTTCTGTTTCAGCATGACAATTCCCCTGTGCACAAAGCGAGGTCCATACAGAAATGGTTGTTGAGATCGATTTGGAATAACTTGACTGGCCTGCACAGAGCCCTGACCTCAACCCCATTGTACAACCGTGGGATGAATTGGAACGCCGACAACAAGCCAGGCCTAATCGGCCCAGCATCAGTGTCCGACATCACTAATGCTCACTAAGTCCCCGCAGCAATGTTCCAACATCTAGTGGAAAGCCTTCCCAGAAGAGTGGAGGCTGTTATTGGCAGCAAAGTTTGACCAACTCCATATAAGGCCCATGCTTTTGGTGATGTAGGGGAGCAAGTTGTCCAGTTGTTTATTTTCATACCAATACATGAAACCAAAGGTGCACTAGCCTACTGAAGGAATTAATAAAAATATCAATTAAGCCTACAGCTATCACAACCTATATTTTAATAGCAATAAAATAGCTTTTGGTTTCCAATGGTCACCCAAAGGAGGCTATGAGATTACAATAAAGGCTTACAAGGCAGAGAATCAAATTCAAAGCAATCAGCGCTTTGCCTGACGGCTGACCGGCAAAGCAAACTGGCAAACCTGCGTTCTGCTTTCTAAAAGTGGGAGGTCGCAGGCTGGCAGCTGCTCTCCGAGCGACGCTCCGCATGGTCCTAAACCCAGCCACCCAATATGCTAAACAGCCATTGCATTTGAATTAGGATTGGAAGAATTTGTCATTTTAATAGCCAGGCATCGGCACACATTCCAGCAAATAAATGCCCGTTTCAAATAAACGCTGGGTCTAAATGAATCGTTTACGAGGTTACCGTTGGCACACCTCTGACGTGCATAATTTGTATGTATTTTTTTTATCTGTCTTCGTTGCTAGTCATGGCGCCACCAAAAAGAAAACACAATGACAAACTTCAGGTGAGACAACAGCCAGGCAATTTGGAATTCATCCAGAAAGGGGGAGAATTGTAAACTCACACTTCAACTTTTACTTTGAGGTGGATCAGAAGAGAGCGAGACTGCAAGGTGGGGGAAGGGAAAATTGTTAGCGAGGAGCTGGAGTTGAATATGTGTGAATGGATCCGCTGCATGCAGGCCAGGCATCTCTGGGTGTCCCGGAAGATGACCAGCGTGAAAGCAAAGGAGATCTACGCCAACGTGAGTGACAGTGGGGCCTCTGACTTCACTGCTAGTGCAGGCTGGCTTAACAAATTCCTGTCATGCAATCAGTTTTCAGTCAAATGGCGCACTACTGTTGCCCAAAAAGATCCAGGCACTTCACTGAAAAGCTGGTGTCCTACATCAAATATATGAAATGGAAGCCTTTTTCTAAGTGCTGGTTGTGTTCAGTGATTGACGCAAATAAACACCCGGGCCATTAATTATAGTTTTACGGTACTTTCTTTAGCCTACTTAAAATGTTTGGTCTTGAGCTAGTGTATAGACAACTGACACTCCTGACGTACACCATCTCCAAGACACGTACACCATCTCCGAGCACTTGACTCTCAGAATAAATGAAGTGGCAGCCACTCAGATGTGATGGCATTTCTATGGTTATTGAGCGAAAGGATGGGATGATGATAAGGAAGAATAGATATCCCAAGGAGATTGACCGTGGCGCTGTGAGATCCATATTTCTACCATCTAAAGAGCATAGCATTGAAAACAATCAGGATCCTCTCTATGCTGTCATTTGACACATACGTAGCACTAATGACTGCACTGCAGAAGCTAGGATAGAGAGAGATCGACTAGAGATGTGCTAGATCCACATTTAATTTGCTTTGTTCTTTCGTTCTCTGAACATGTGCAAGAAGATATAGATAGTGAGAGAGGGAGAAAGACCGGGACTAAGAGAGAGTGAAGGAGAGAGACTGAGAGAAACCGTGAAGGGAATATAGAGGGAGACCGTGAAAGAGAGAAACGGAGGGAATATAGAGAGAGATGTTATGGCTGTCAATCACTTTCTCTGAACACACAGAGAGAGAGAGAGAGGGAGAGAGAGAGAGGGATATGTCTTTTTTTCCGTTGTTGCGTTGTCTGAACACATCGTAGAGCCCGAGAGAATTCACCAGCAGCCTGAGAGGTTCACACATCAAAATGGCCGCCATCTGATGGTTCAATAATCTCAGTCACCAGACAGCTCCCACTCTAATGGTTCTTAACGTGTTCGTTTATTGTAACAAGCTGCCCCCTCCCTCACACACACACTAATGTGATCTGTGATTGGTTCTGAGGGAGAAAATGAATATGAAGGACAGCAATTCTAAAGCAAAGCCTCTCGTTGGTTGAAAAAGTGTGTCTTGCCACTCGGCTGCCGATTTAAATCAAATCAAATTTTATTTGTCACATACACATGGTTAGCAGATGTTAATGCGAGTGTAGCGAAATGCTTGTGCTTCTAGTTCCGACAATGCAGTGATAACCAACAAGTAATCTAACTAACAATTCCAAAATTACTGTCTTATACACAGTGTAAGGGGATAAAGAATATGTACATAAGGATATATGAATGAGTGATGGTACAGGGCAGCATACAGTAGATGGTATCGAGTATAATATATACATATGAGATGAGTATGTAGACAAAGTAAACAGTGGCATAGTTAAAGTGGCTAGTGATACATGTATTACATAAGGATGCAGTCGATGATATAGAGTACAGTATATACGTATGCATATGAGATTAATAATGTAGGGTAAGTAACATTATATAAGGTAGCATTGTTTAAAGTGGCTAGTGATATATTTACATAATTTCCCATCAATTCCCATTATTAAAGTGGCTGGAGTTGGGTCAGTGTCAATGACAGTGTGTTGGCAGCAGCCACTCAATGTTAGTGGTGGCTGTTTAACAGGTTGATGGCCTTGAGATAGAAGCTGTTTTTCAGTCTCTCGGTCCCAGCTTTGATGCTCCTGTACTGACCTCGTCTTCTGGATGATAGCGGGGTGAACAGGCAGTGGCTCGGGTGGTTGATGTCCTTGATGATCTTTATGGCCTTCCTGTAACATCGGGTGGTGTAGGTGTCCTGGAGGGCAGGTAGTTTGCCCCGGTGATGCGTTGTGCAGACCTCACTACCCTCTGGAGAGCCTTACGGTTGAGGGCGGAGCAGTTGCCGTACCAGGCGGTGATACAGCCCGCCAGGATGCTCTCGATTGTGCATCTGTAGAAGTTTGAGTGCTTTTGGTGACAAGCCGAATTTCTTCAGCCTCCTGAGGTTGAAGAGGCGCTGCTGCGCCTTCTTCACGACGCTGTCAGTGTGAGTGGACCAGTTCAGTTTGTCTGTGATGTGTATGCCGAGGAATTAAAACTTGCTACCCTCTCCACTACTGTTCCATCGATGTGGATAGGGGGGTGTTCCCTCTGCTGTTTCCTGAAGTCCACAATCATCTCCTTAGTTTTGTTGACGTTGAGTGTGAGGTTATTTTCCTGACACCACACTCCGAGGGCCCTCATCTCCTCCCTGTAGGCCGTCTCGTCGTTGTTGGTAATAAAGCCTACCACTGTTGTGTCGTCCGCAAACTTGATGATTCAGTTGGAGGCGTGCGTGGCCACGCAGTCGTGGGTGAACGGGGAGTACAGGAGAGGGCTCAGAACGCACCCTTGTGGGGCCCCCGTGTTGAGGATCAGCGGGGAGGAGATGTTGTTGCCTACCCTCACCACCTGGGGGCGGCCCGTCAGGAAGTCCAGTACCCAGTTGCACAGGGCGGGGTCGAGACCCAGTCCCTTTTAATGCCATGGTGAACACAGTCTCAACACACGCCCAGAATAGAACCACGCATCAGCAGATAGTCAACAGTCCTCAGATACGATCACATTCTTTGATAGTGAAGCTCATTGAGGTTTATTTCTCTGTCATACCCGTCTGCAATTTAACCTAATGCTCATAACTGGCCTAGGATTGGGGCCTGTATGATTGGAAATGTAGATGGTTTTCTTTGAGCCTTGTGGAAGAAGACAGTCATGTAGTCCATTGGCCTGAGGGGGTAATTTCCCTGTAAAGCGACCCATGAGCACATGCATGAAGTTCATAGGAGTTAGCACTCTGTATTTTAGAGAAATTAAGGCATATATATATATATATAACTCAGCAAAAAAAGAAACATCCCTTTTTCAGGACCCCATTTTCAGGACCCTGTCTTTCAAAGATAATTTGTAAAAATCCAAATAACTTCACAGATCTTCATTGTAAAGGGTTTAAACACGGTTTCCCATGCTTGTTCAATGAACCATAAACAATTAATGAACATGCACCTGTGGAACAGTCGTTAAGACACAAACGGCTTACAGTCGGTAGGCAATTACGATCACAGCTATGAAAACTTAGGACACTAAAGAGGCCTTTCTACTGACTGAAAAACACCAAAAGAAAGATGCCCAGGGTCCCTGCTCATTTACATTTACATTTAAGTCATTTAGCAGACGCTCTTAAACGTGCCTTAGGCATGCTGCAAGGAGGCATGAGGACTGCAGATGTGGCCAGGGCAATAAATTGCAATGTCCGTACTGTGAGACACATAAGACAGCGCTACAGGGAGACAGGACGGACAGCTGATCGTCCTCGCAGTGGCAGGCCACGTGTAATAACACCTGCACAGGATCGTTACATCTAACATCACACCTGCGGGACAGGTACAGGATGGCATCAACAACTGCCCGAGTTACACCAGGAACACACAATCAGTGCTCAGACTGTCCGCAATAGGCTGAGAGAGTCTGAACTGAGGGCTTGTAGGCCTGTTGTAAGGCAGGTCCTCACCAGACATCACCGGCAAAACCACCGTCACCTGGATCAGACAGGGCTGGCAAAAAGTGCTCTTCACTGACGAGTCACGGTTTTGTCTCACCAGGGGTGATTGTCGGATTCGTGTTCATGGTCAAAGGGATGAGCGCTACACTGAGACCTGTACTCTGGAGCGGGATCGATTTGGAGGTGGGTCTGTCATGGTCTGGGGCGGTGTGTCACAGCATCATCAGACTGAGCTTGTTGTCATTGCAGGCAATCTCAACACTGTACGTTACAGGGAAGACATCCTCCTCCCTCATGTGGTACCCTTCCTGCAGGCTCATCCTGACATGACCCTCCAGCATGACAATGCCACCAGCCATATGTTCTGTGCTTGATCTCCTGCAAGACAGGAATGTCAGTGTTCTGCCATGGCCAGCAAAGAGCTCGGATCTCAATCCCATTGACCATGTCTGGGACCTGTTGGATCGGAGGGTAAGGGCTAGGGCCATTCCCCCCAGAAATGTCTGGGAACTTGCAGGTGTCTTGGTGGAGGAGTGGTGTAACATCTCTCAGCAAGAACTGGCAAATCTGGAGCAGTCCATGAGTAGGAGATGCACTGCAGTACTTTGGTGACCACACTGGATACTGACTGTTACTTTTGATTTTAACGCCCCCCTTTGTTCAGGGACATTATGCCATTTATGTTAGTCACATGTCTGTGGAACCTATTCAGTTTGTCTCAGGTGTTGAATCTTTTTATGTTCAATCAAATATTTACACAGTTTGCTGAAAATAAACGCAGTTGACAGTGAGAGGACGTTTCTTTTTTTTGCTGAGTTTATATGCCTTAATTAGGAATATGCAAGGACTTTGATTGTCCGAGATGAAAAAGGGATCTTAGAAAGATCTACCAGAAAAAGTCTTAAATCGTATTGGAAATGCATCAAAACACAGTTTTGAACTAAAGATCCCTGCCAACTATTTATATTTAGTTTTGTAGAAATGTTTCTGACTTTGTTTAAGAAACCAAAAACCAAAAACACATATCTTTAAAATATCCAGGCGGCATCACATCCGGCCGTGATTGGGAGTCCCACAGGGCGACTAACAATTGGTCCAGCGTCGTCCGGGTTTGGCCGGGGTAGACGGTCATTGTAAATAAGAATATGTCCTTAACTGACTTGACTAGTTGAATAAAAGAGTTGTGTACACTAATGTATTGTACTGAACATTAGTGTACTCTACTGTACTGGGGGGCAGGTAGCCTAGCCGTTAAGAGCGTTGTGCCAGTAACCGAAGGGTCGCTGGTTTGAATCCCTGAGCTGACTGTGAAAAATCTGCTGTCCTTTACCCTTATTGCGCCTGTAAGTCGCTTTGTATAATAGGCACTTCTGTTAAATCTACTGTTTTCTGCTGTACTGTGCTGTACTTTGTGTCTAAATGTCACATATTTGTCCACTTTGGGGTGGCAAAGTCTAATGAGGATTTTCATTAAGGTCCATGTCTGGGTTATATTTTGAAATGGTAGCCACTTATAAGAGGTAGCATAATGTGGTGGCAGTCGACTACACCTCCACGAAAATGCATTGTTTTATTATACTACACATATACATGGTTGGTTAAGAACATAGATATACTACTCTTGCTGCTAAGAGCTTTTTACACACACACACACACACACACACACACACACACACACACACATCCGTCCTGCACCGTGCTTTCCTTATCACCTCTAATTAACCCATGGTCTCCCTTATCACAACGATTATGTCTTGAGAATCAGACGGAAATCAACCGACCAACAGTGGATGGGCTCGATAGATAGAAGGCTTCTGTGACCATGGAGAAGAGCACTGGTCCTGTTGTAGCGCTCTGCTCTGTAGAGAACCAGACTAACTTAGTTAGCGCTAAATGAGAACGTCGCCATTGTGTGTGTGGGTAATGGGGGGTGGGTGGAGAAGGTGTTAGAGGTGTGCACACGTGCTCCAATACGTTCTGGCCACATGGGGGATACCTTATGTACTAGTGCGTGCTACCTTCCATACGAGCTGGGAGTCTACAAAGGGTTATCTACACAGCCATGCAGTTTGCATCTCTAAATGCAATCATCTCCTCCTTTCCCCCTACTTCTTCCCATTTCCCCTGTCTCCCCTCCCCCTCCCCCCCTGGCTACCAGGACAGCAGAGTCAGCTCTGTGTATGGAGAGTGACTCCCTCAAGCGAGACCTTATTGATTTGCTCCGTTTGTAACGGGGAAATGTTTCCAAACCTCTTTGGCACGTTCTAACACAGCCAGGCACTGCGCAGCCCAGATTTGATTGAAATGGAATAAACTGAAAATCTAGGCCTACACACACATGCCAATTGTGTATCTAGCTCAACCCTACACCTGTCATGGTATACATTTGGACAGGGCCTCCCGAGTGGCACAGTGGTCTAAGGCACTGCATTGCAATGCTAGCTGTCCCATCACGCACTAGCGACTCCTGTGGCGGGCCAGGGCGCAGTGCACGCTGACACGGCCGCCAGGTGTACGGTGTTTCCTCCAACACATTGGTGCGGCTGGCTTCCGGGTTAAGCAGGCATTGTGTCAAGAAGCAGTGCGGCTTGGCTGGGTTGTGTTTCAGAGGATGCAAGGCTTGCGACGTTCGCCTCTCCCGAGTCCGCACAGAAGTTGCAGCGATGGGACAAGACTGTAACTTCCAATTAGATCGCACGGAGTTGGGAAGACAAATGGGTAAAAATAACCCTCAAATAAATGCGGACAGTGTGGTTTCAATATTAACGAACAGTTTGATAAAAGTAGAACAGCTGTATGCTCGTGCGTGCGTGCACCCTACCTATAAATGCATCCAGCGCCATCTACTCTATTAGAGTAACATCCTCTTTGTTCACTAGTGTCTGAAAATACAAGACTACAAGCCCTGCAAGCAGCAGTTCAGTGTCTCAAGAGACATCATTTGAGAATTTCCAGGAAAAATGACTCAATTAAAAGTCGCTGTTCATGTCACGCTTCATATTTCCTCTGCCGATCGAAGTTCATTAGGAGTATTTTCTTCTGTAATTGCGGTCTGGCTACCGCTGTGCAATAGAGCTGAACTTACCAATATCAGGGAGGTTTGCTACCATGGCTACAGAGAAGTACACACACACAAATAGACACAGGCATGTGTACACACAGACATAGCACTCTCTTACACACACACACACACACACACACACACACACACACACACACACACACACACACACACACACACACAGGGATGCACACACACACACTTGACTTCAATAGGGGTGCGGGCCAGTGAGCCACATCATTGCTTAATTTGGATCAAACTCCAGAGCCTTGGAATCATTTATCTACATATAATGTGTTTCTAACCAATGGCCTTCAGACACACACACTGCACTGAGGGGAAACAGTGCCTTCAGAAAGTATTCACACCCCTTTCCCATACTTCATTGTGTTACAGCCTGAATTTAAAATGGATTAAATTGAGACTTTGTGTCACTGGCCTACACACAATACCCCGTAATGTCAAAGTGGAATTATCTTTATTTTAATTACATTTTTTACAAATTAGACACAAATGGAAAGCTGAAATGTCTTTCATCAATAACTATTATACCCCTTTTAAGGCAAGCCTAAATAAATTCAGGAGTAAGAATTTGCAAGTCACAAGTTGCATGGACCCACTCTGTGTGCATTAATAGTGTTCAACATTTTTGAATGACTATCTAATCTCTGTACCCAACACGTACAATTATCTGTAAAGTCCCCCAGTCGAGCAGTGAATTTCTAACACAGATTCAACCACAAAGACCAAGGAGGTTTTCCAATGCATTGCAAAGAAGGGCACCTATTGATAGATGGGTGAAAAATGGAATATCCCTTAGAGCATGGGGAAGTGTTTATACACTTTGGAAGGTGTATCAATACACCCAGTCACTGCAAAGATACAGGCGTCCTTCCTATCCGAGTTGCCGGAGAGAAAGGAAACCGCTCAAGGATTTCACCATGAGGCCAATCGTGACTTTAAAACAGAGTTTAATGGCTTTGAGGATGGATCAACAACATTGTAGTTACTCCACAATACTAACCTACCTACCCAGAATTATAAAAATATTCCAAACATGCATCCTGTTTCCAATAAGGCACCAAAGTTAAAACTGCCAAAAATGTGGCAAAGAAATGAAGGTGTCCTGAGTGGCGTAGCGGTCAACAGCACTGTATTGCAGTGATGAGGCGCCACTACATCCTGAGGTTTGATCGGGAGCCCCATGGGACAGCACACAATTGGCCCAGTGCCGTCCGGGGTAGGGGAGGGTTTGGCCGAGGGACTTTCCTTGGCTCATCGCGCTCTAGCGACTCCTTGTGGCTACGCTCTAGAGCCTGCAAGCTGACTTCCGTCATCTGTCGAACATTGTTTCCTACAACACATTGATGCAGCTGACTTCCGGGTTAAGAGAGCAGTGTTGAAAGAAATATCACGGCCAGATGGATCATGTTTTCGGAGGATGCATGACTCGAGCTTTGCCTCTCCCAAGCCCATTGGGGAGTCGAGGACGTAATTCGGGGAGAAAATATGCTTGTGGCCATACCACCCTGAACATGCCTGATCCCAGTGGCTAAGCAGGGTCAGGCCTCGTTAGTGCCTGGATGGGAGACCACCTGGGAATATGAAACTTATATCCTGAATACAAAGTGTTACGTTTGGAGCAAATCCAACACATCACTGAGTACCACTCTTCATATTTTCAAGCATCGCAGTGGCAGCATGATGTTATGGGTATGCTTGTCATTGGCAAGGACTAGGGATTTTTTTAGGATTAAAACAAACGGAATAGAGCTAAGCACAGGCAAAATCCTAGAGCAGTGGTTTCCAACCTTTTGAGTCGAAATGCAGAGATCTACATAACTTAACCTCATAAGGATCTGACACTTTTTTTTTCAGTTTGAACCTAAAATGAAACAAACAGCAGGGGTTCAAACTTTAGAACCCAATGCCAACATTTCAATTTAACAATTTATTTGATCAAACAAAAATATGCTACATTTTATCTCTGGGACCCTCAGGATGACATTTCAGTGCAAGATTACTGAATGTAAGTACATTACTTACCTTCAGAGGTGAATGTATCAAACCAGTTGTCTTGATAAGTGTTTTGTTGTTGTGCACTCTCCTCAAACAATAGCATGGTTGTTTTTCACTGTAATAGCTACTGTAAATTGGACGGTGCAGTTAGATTAACTTCTTGGATATAGGGGGCGCTATTTTAACTTTTGGATGAAAAACGTTCCCGTTTTAAACCAGATATTGTCACGAAAAGATGCTCGACTATGCATATAATTGACAGCTTTGGAAAGAAAACACTGACGTTTCCAAAACTGCAAAGATATTGTCTGTGAGTGCCACAGAACTGATGTTACAGGCGAAACCCAGATAAAAATCCAATCAGGAAGTGCCACATTTTTTTGAAACAGCCTCATGCCAATGACTCCTTATATCGCTGTGAAGGAGCTAGGAGTCAGCTTACATTTTCCCCGTTTTCCGCAAGGTGTCCGCATCATTGTGGAGTCTTTTTAGGCATTTCCATTGGAGAATGGCTGTAAGAGACCATATAGGGCGAGTGGACGTATGGTGTCTCCCGGAGAAAACGTTGAGTAAAATACTGAGGTAGCCATTTTTCCAATAGTTTCTTATGAGAAACCAACTGCCTCCACGGTTATATTATTGAATACATATTTTAAAAACACTTTGAGGATGGATCATAAACAACGTTTGCCGTGCTTCTGTCGATATTATGGAGCAAATTTTGAAAAACGTTTGGCGTTATAGTTGAAGTATTTTCGGTCGATTTCTCAGCCAAGCAGGATGAACAAACGTGACGTTTTTCGCCTACAAAAATATTATTTTTGGGAAAAAGGAACATTTGCTATCTAACTGGGAGTCTCCTGAGTGAAAGCATCTGAAGTTCTTCAAAGGTAAATTATTTAATTTGGTTGCTTTTCTTATTTTTGTGAAAATGTTGCCTGCTGCCAGCACAGCCTAGCATAGCATTATGCCATGCTAAACTTACACAAATGCTTGTCTAGCGTTGGCTGTAACGCATATTTTGAAAATCTAAGATGACATTGTTGTTAACAAAAGGCTAAGCTTGTGTTTCAATATATTTATTTCATTTCGTGTGCGATTTTCATGAATAGGAAACGTTGCGTTATGGTAATGCGCTTGAGACTATGATTACGCTCCTGGATACGGGATTGCTCGTCGCTAGAGGTTAACAAGAGTTTAAGCTTTCTTTCCATGAAAGACATGTCTATGTCCTGGGAAATGTTCTTGTTACTTAGAACGTCATGCTAATCCCATTTGCGCATGTTAACTCAACAGTCCCGGTGGAGGGACACCAGTCATGTAGAGATTAAAAAAACGTAAGCCTAGGCAACATTAATCTAAACTCAGTAAAAAAAGAAACGCCCTCTCACTGTCTACTGCGTTTATTTTCAGCAAACTGTGTAAATATTTGTATGAACATAAGATTCAACAACTGAGACAAACTGAACAAGTTCCACAGACATGTGACTAAAAGAAATGGAATAATGTGTCCCTGAACAAAGGGGGGATCAAAATCAAAATTAACAGTCAGTATCTGGTGTGGCCACCAGCTGAATTAAGTACTGCAGTGCATCTCCTCCTCATGGACTGCACCAGATTTGCCAGTTCTTGCTGTGAGATGTTACCTCACTCCTCCCACCAAGGCACCTGCAAGTTCCCAGACATTTCTGGGGGGAATGACCCTGGCCCTCACCCTCCGATCCAACAGGCCCCAGACGTGGTCAATGGGATTGAGAGCCGGGCTCTTTGCTGGCCATGGCAGAACACTGACATTCCTGTCTTGCAGGAGATCATGCACAGAACGTATGGCTGGTGGCATTGTCATGCTGGAGGGTCATGTCAGGATGAGCCTGCAGGAAGGGTACCACATGAGGGAGGAGGATGTCTTCCCTGTAAGGCACAGTGTTGAGATTGCCTGCAATGACAACAAGCTCAGTCTGATGATGCTGTGACACACCGCCCTAGACCATGACGGACCCTCCACCTCCAAATCAATCCCGCTCCAGAGTACAGGTCTCGGTGTAACGCTCATCCCTTCGACGATGAACACGAATCCGACAATCACCCCTGGTGAGACAAAACCGTGACTCGTCAGTGAAGAGCACTTTTTTGCCAGTCCTGTCTGATCCAGGTGACGGTGGTTTTGTGCCCATAGGCGACGATGTTGCCGGTGATGTCTGGTGAGGACCTGCCTTACAACAGGCCTACAAGCCCTCAGTCCAGCCTCTCTCAGCCTATTGCGGACAGTCTGAGCACTGATGGAGGGATTGTGCGTTCCTGGTGTAACTCGGGTAGTTGTTGTGTCCTAGGTTTTCATAACTGACTTTAATTGCCTACCGTCTGTAAGCTGTTAGTGTCTTAATGACCGTTCGACAGGTGCATGGGAAACAATGTTTAAACCCTTTACAATGAAGATCTGTGAAATTATTTGGATTTTTATGAATTATCTCTGAAAGACGGGGTCCTGGTTTCTTTTTTTGCAAATGTTTTAAAAATTGTACTGTAATGAGTTATGTGCAGTAGCTATAGGCCCCAAACATTATCACCTTATATTTGCTTTGCATGAATTGCCCTGCCAATGTGTTCTTTTTCTCTGACCATTTTTTATAATTATATATGATCACACCGGTAATGGTTCAGTTGTATTACTTGTGAGCATAAATGTAAATAATTTCCTTTTTTAAAAGTTTTATTGGGCTGATGAAGTCTGCATCTTATTGTTAGTCTCAGCGGAGGGAGAGAGCAACAGACAAAAAAATCCACCTCTCAACGTCCCTCCACTCTCCCTTTCCTCCACTAACACTGACCAAAAAGGAATAGAAAATGTTGAAAGTGCTGAGTAAAATCTTAAACATGAACTCACTCATAAACACAGCTGCTCTTTGCTTTATTCGTTGACAGTTTCGCTCTAGTTATGGTTTTAAAGTCTCAGTATCAACTTTGCTGTAGCCTTCTTTTACACCAGTGGTAAGCCTATAGTGCACTTGATTTGTTCTGCCGGGCCCACCGGGAAGGCATAGTTTGTACCTGGTTCAAAATGGGAACAGGGCAGCTGAACCGGCAACAGCGCAAGACTAATAAAAAATGTTTTTTCAATTTTTATAAAATTGTTTGGCGATCGACTAGGAATGCCTTGGAGAACCTGGTTCAGTCTGCCTTCTAACAGACACTGGGAGACAAATGTTCCTTTCAGGAAAATAACCTTAAAAAAAGGGGCCAAGACCAAGACGATAACATTGAATGTTCGAGTGGCCTAGCTCCAGTTTTGATAGGAATCTGCTTGGAAATCTAAGCCACGACTTCAATATAGCTGTCGAGCAATGTTCAACCACCAACTTGACAGAGCTGGAATATACTTTTTTTTAAATAATATTTTGAAAATATTGTACAATTACAGGTGTGCAAAGCTCTTAGACTTACCACAGCTGTAATCACTGCCAAAGGTGATGTTAACATGTATTTACTCGGGTGAGAATTCTGTATTTCAAAAAACAGTCTATGGGATATTGTGTGTAGATGGGTGAGAGAAAATCAATTTAATCCTTTTTGAATTCAGTCCGTAACAATACAAAATGTGGAATAAGTCAAGGGGTGTGAATACTTTCTGAAGGCACTGTATGTGAAAGACAGAGAAAAACCTTGATGCTTAAAACCTCTTGCGACGAGCAATCCCGGATCGGGATTGAAATCCTATGCTAATTCGTTTGAGGCTAACGCAGCGGACATAAATACCCCTAGAAACATTTCCTATTCATGAAAATCGCAAATTAAATTAATTAAATATATTCAAACACAAGCTTAGCCTTTTGTTAACAACAGTGTCATCTCAGTTTTTCAAAATATGCATTACAGCCAACGCTAGACAAGCATTTGTGTAAGTTTATCATGGTATAATGCTATGCTAAGCTCTGCTGGCAGCAGGCAACATTTTCACGAAAATAAGAAAAGCAACCAAATTAAATAATTTACCTTTGAAGAACTTCGGATGCTTTCACTCAGGAGACTCCCAGTTAGATAGCAAATGTTCCTTTTTTCCAAAAAGATGATTTTTGTAGGCGAAATAGCTCCCGTTTGTTCATCATGCTTGGCTGAGAAATTGCCCGGAAAATGCTACCACTACAACACCAAACTTTTTTCAAAATTAACTCCATAATATCGACAGAAACACGGCAAACGTTGTTTAGGATCCATCCTCAAGGTGTTTTTAACATATATATTCGATAATATATCCGTCGAGGCAATTGGTTTCTCATAAGAAGCGATTGGAAAAATGGCTACCTCAGTATTTTACGCAAGATTTTCTGCGGGAGACACCATGTGACCACTTACTATAATATGGTCCCTTACGGCTATTCTTCAATGGAAATGCGTAAAAAGACGTCACAATGCTGTAGACACCTTGGGGAATACGTGAAAAACGTATGCTCATTCGTAGCTCATTCACAGCCATATAAGGAGTCATTGGCATGAGGCGGTTTCAAAAAATGTCACTTCCTGGTTGGATTTTTATCTGGGTTTCGCCTGTAACATCAGTTCTGTGGCACTCACAGACAATATCTTTGCAGTTTTGGAAACGTCAGTGTTTTCTTTCCAAAGCTGTCAATTATATGCATAGTCGAGCATCTTTTCGTGACAAAATATCTTGTTTAAAACAGGAACGTTTTTCATCCAAAAATGTTAATTTAGCGCCCCCTAATGCATAACTGTTAAACAAATTTGACACTTTGAAAGAAATTGAGCATCCGTTTGTTTGACTGTTTTATTAGCCACCAATGATGTGCAGTTCTGTTGTTTGACCTTTATGTTCAACTCAATTTAGTTATTCAAGAGCTGCACCCCCTCCTTCTTCCCATCACTATAACTCAACCAACTTCTCACTGTTTATCAGTCTGAACAGAGAACATGGCAGTGCATGCCAAAAGCAGACCATGCTCGCATGGAAATGTCAAGGAGATTTTAACCAGCTGCAAAATTCATGAGCTGGCATTTCATCGCTATCTCCTGCTCCATGTGCTCCTATAAGCCCTGAGTTCTTCAAAACTTACCCAAAAGTAAGTGTGTGTGTGTGTGCTCACGTACTTGCTTGTGCCGTAAGAGATCCATGTGTTTGTACCCGGAGAATAACTGATGATATCTCAATAGACCTGAGGCCCAGTGGGGGCCCTGCAGTGGTGCTTTCATATCGCCTGTTCGAATATACACACACACACACACACACACACACACACACACACACACACACACACACACACACACACACACACACACACACACACACACACACACACACACACACACACACACACACTCTCTCTCTGCTGCTTTCCCATCTGTAGTCTGGCTGTGGATGAGTGACGGCTTTCTGTGTTTCTGTGTATCCGTGGTTACACCCGGGGGCCTGAGCCCTGGGACTCCGACCTGTCAGCACTCTCTGAATCCTGAAACCAGAGATGGACACTCTCTCTCACACACACACACACACACACACACACACACACACACACACACACACACACACACACACACACACACACACACCAGGCTGCCCTTTTTCGACCAACATCCCCAATGGCACTAACAAAACACAAGCATTAACGATCACAGACACCACACAGCCACATTCGATTTTTTTGATGAATATGTTTGTGCGTGTCTGAGTAGTATAATAACATTTTACATTACATCTGAGTAATTTAGCAGCTGCTCGTATCCAGAGCTACTTGCAATTAGTGCATTAATCTTAACCCTAAAAGCGCCAACATAATTTTTTCTTGAAAGCTCCAACTGGTGTCATTTTCTTTTTACCCCAAATTTAACATTTTGTAATACAACTAAATGGTTTAAATTTTCCAAAATAATAAGCACTATCTACATTTTTACACATTTATAGTCAAACATGTGTGGGTTTTTTTCTTAATTTTTATATGTTCATGTTTTTAACATATATTTTTAGCAAATTTCTAGCCACTTTATGAAAATGTTTTGGTTATTCATTCAGTGTTTCTGTGATAGAGGCTGAGAAATTTGCAATTGAGCTAATCTAACATACCGGTACGACCAGTGATGTAGTGGTTAAAAACAGATGGGTAAACTATAAACTCCAGCCAGCAATCGAGATGAGACGAACAACCACCAATTTATAAACCAAAATAAATTACATTTTCACAACTGTATTGCTTCATTGAGTCATTTGAATAGAGGCACTGCAGATAGTTCTGATGACTGGGAACTCGCCCCCAGGAATGAACAGGTCCATCCGAACCACACTTGAACAAGATTCAGAGAGCTGCCCTGTCTGACTCTTGACTTTGGTGCAGGGCATGTGATGTCCATAGCATCTTTGTCGCAAAACTCCCTGATCTTCTCAAAGAGATATCTATGGGAGGAAGGATGTCAGCATTGCACAGCAGCTGAAACCTGGTCACGACTGAGTCCGAACGCTCCTTGGTGACAACAACACTAGGCTCCAAAGCCTCGACGCTGTAAAACAGGAAATAACTAATGACTAAATGATGTGAGATCAATAAAAGTAGTGCCACTCATGTTGGAGGTCAATTAAATCATCAAAACGAGTTGTTTATGCTTTACATACCCCGATTCGACATTGCCTGTCGAAACGTTGGACATTACATTTTTGCATCTGAGCTCTTAGTGTACGGCTCTCCTTTATTTTCAAGTTTTCCACTCCGCTAGCCAGCACCTCGCCTAAATAGGTGTGCGTTTCTTTTTCCTCTAGATTGTTTATGCTTTACACACCAAGTGGTGTCATCGATTCCTTGTAGAGACGCCACACCGCTGCTTTTGTCACATGAGATGGCAGCAGCTTTCCACCAAAGTGTTTGTCTCCTTGGTGGCGTCCTGGTAATACTATTGCATTATCCTCTGTGTAGTTGTTGATGAAGTTCACAACTTGCTGCAAGTCCTCGTGCTTCAGGTGTAACCTGTGCTTACTTGGGCCAGCTCTCTTTTTGATGGGAGGCATTAGGTCATTCTCCTTGTATGACTGGTGGAGGAGAGTCGGGCGTGTTCTACTGATGCTGAAAGACAAATTCCAGACACTAATATTTTGACATTATTATACAATAGATAGCCGTAATCACCGTCAGACACACCAGGCTAACTTGATGAGTCATGTAATCATCTGGCGAAGCGAGTCTTTTGTTTAGACATACTAGCTAAACAATTAACCATACTCCTAATCCATAGAGTACTATCAATACAATCTGATTGTCATAGCTAGCTAATGTTAACCCATTAGGTTCAATGTTAGCTAGTTTGCTCTCTAACATTAGGTTTTAACTAGCAATGCAAGTGGCATTCTGAGAACATTACTACACAGATCATACACGTAATGTTAGCTAGCTAGGGATCCAGCCATCTAAAGTCAGCTAGCTAGCTAACATTAAGCTATAACTAGCAATGCGAAATGGCATTCTGAGACATTACTACACACAGATCATAATGCCATTTCAAAATTGCTAGTTATAGCCTAATGTTAGCTAGCTAACATTGAACCTATTTGATTCACTTTAGCTAGTTATGACAATCGGTTTGTATTGCTAGTAATCTCTAGTACACTGGATTGGGATTATGGCTCATTGTTTAGCTAGCTACAAGTCTAAACAAAATACCCCAAGTTAAAGCTTGCTGTTAACATTACTACACACAGATCATAAACGTAATGTTATCTAACGACAGCTAGCTAGCTAACAGTAAGCTTTAACGTGCAACGAAAACAACTTTGACAAAATTAGAAACGTATAATAACTGAAACTGTAGCTAGACTCTTACCTGTATACATGGATGAATGCTTCAATGCAGACTGCAACCCCTTTTCATTAAATAAGACGTCCTGTGTCGTTTCCGTTTTGTTTGTACATCTTGCTTTGCCCATTGTGTCAAGTCACTCAGGTTCACACTGACCGTGTGCAATGCAGTAAGAATAATTTCAAGCTTTAGCCCCCGTCCAAACTCTGACCATTTTACTCGACCTAGCAGAGCTGGTAAGACTCTTCATGTTATACAGAGCGTTGGTGACTAACTGTGCTCCTTGCCAATGTTTACTGGCACCGGCCATATTCAACGGGTGTTGAGCGTTCTTAAATTCATCAGTTATCCTGCGCTCTGGCACACTCCGATGAGAGTACATTTACATTACATTACATTTAAGTCATTTAGCAGACGCTCTTGTTGCAGTGAGATTCTATTGAATGATTAAGTTTTGCTATGCGATACATTTAAAAAGACAGGATTACCTACACATACTGACCAGCTCAAATAGACAGAAGCGTGCTATGGCAGACCAATCCAAACTCATTGCTCGGCATGTCCAGCCCACTCATTATTTCAGCCAATCATGGCTAGTGGAAGGATGCTGTCTTTTTCTTTGGCTTAACCAGCCAGGCTCGTAATTTAATCATTTAGTTTGTATTTAGATGGCATACAAGTTTGTTATTAAGGCACATGAAAGTTCACATGTTCGAGAATGCGTTTCTGCCACAAAACGCATTTTGATCCAAATTTAAAAAAAGTTTACGTCCAACCGGCTCTCCTGTGAAGTAGTGACCCGCGACATATGCCTAGTTTCCTGAAATTGCTTTGACTAAACTGTGCCCCCACACATTGACTCGGTACCAATACCTGCTCATTATTGTTATTTTATTGTGTAACTATTTTTTGGCAATATTTTCTGAACTGCATTGTTGGTTAAGGGCTTGTAAGTAAGCATTTCACGGTAAGGTCTACATCTATTGTATTAGGCGCATGTAACAAATACGATTTGATTTATAGGGAAGGCCCAATGTCATTTTCTGTAATGTATGTTAGCTAGCTAAGCAACAGGTCAATTGCATCTGAAAGATGAGACTCTTGACTTGGTATAGATACATTGACTGGAAGCTAAATATCTATTTAGATTTTTGAGTATTTTTGTTTTGTTTGAGTGGCTGCCACATCCCCCAGAGACCAAATCTGGGGTGGCTCCATATCTATATATTTTCAGGATACGTACATCTACCTCTGTGCCAAATTCTGTGAATTAATCAAAAAGATTACTATTGAGTCCACGTTTTCAGCATAGCCGCACACCACTAGTAAACAAGAGATTTATTTTTTTCTCCTTCATTTTAACCTCTCTGGGATATGTGGGACGCTAGCGGGCGCCAAATTCAAATAAATTACTATAAAAATCTAACTTTCATTAAATCACACATGCAAGATAGCAAATTAAAACTACACGTATTGTGAATCCAGCCAACATGTCAGATTTCTTAAAGGCTTTTCGGCGAAAGCAAACAATGCTATTATCTGAGGATAGCACCTCCGTAAACAAAAGAGAAAGCATATTTCAACCCTGCAGGCGCGACACAAAACACAGAAATAAAAATATAATTAATGTCTTACCTTTGACAAGCTTCTTTTTTTTGGCACTCCAATATGTCCCATAAACATCACAAATGGTCATTTTGTTTGATTAATTCTGTCGATTATATATCAAAAATGTCAATTTATTTGGAGCGTTTGATCCAGAAAAACATTGGTTCCAACTTGAGCAATGTGACTACAAAATATCTCAAAAGTTACCTGTAAACTTAGCCAAAACATTTCAAACTACTTTTGGAATACAACTTTATATAGATTATTTACGTTAAAAAATACCTAATCTAAAATTGAAGACTGGATGATCTCTGTTCAATACAGGAAGAAAACAAACTGAAGCATGCTTTCCAGTCACGCGCCTCAAGTGACCCTCGTTCAAGATGGCCGTACTTCTTTATTACACAAAGCAATACCTCAACCAATTTCTAAAGACTGATGACATCCAGTGGAAGCAATAGGAACTGCAAGAAGGTCCCTTAGAAATGTGGATTCCCAATGAAAACCCATTTGAAAAGAGTGACCTCAAAAACAACAAAAAATCTGAACGGTTTGTCCTCGGGGTTTCGCCTGCTAAATAAGTTCTGTTATACTCACAGACATGATTCAAACAGTTTTAGAAACCTCAGTGTTTTCTATCCAAATCTACTAAGAATATGCATATCTTCTGGGGATGAGTAGCAGGCAGTTGATTCTGGGCATGCATTTCATCCGGATGTGAAAATACTGCCCCCTGTCACCAAGAAGTTAACACAGAAATCATGGTAATATTTTGTTGTAGTTGTTGGTAACTAGTTTTAACACATTTTAATTTCAACATTTGTTTGACCCCTTGAGGGGTGCCAGGGGATTTGTTTAAGATGCTCTTGAAAGAGGCAGGGTTTCAGCCATTTTTGGAAGATGGGCAAGGACTCCGCTGCCCTGAGGTTAGGGGGATGGTTGTTCCACTATTGAGGTGGCAGGAGAGAGAAGAGCTTTGACTGGGCTGAGCCCCTGTGCGGATGGGAGAGCCAAGAGACCAGAGGTCGCAGAACGGAGTGCTCGGGTTTGGGTGTAGGGTTTGAGCTGATCCGTAGGCACGCACCAGGGTCTTGAAGCAGATGTGAGCATAAACTGGAAGCCAGTGGAGTGTGCAAAGGAGTGGGGTGACATGGGAGAACTTGGGAAGGTTAATTACCAGGTTTGCAGTGGCGTTCTGGATAAGTTGCAGGGGTCTGATGGCACAAATTTTTTATTTTTTTTTATTTTTTTATTTCACCTTTATTTAACCAGGTAGGCTAGTTGAGAACAAGTTCTCATTTGCAACTGCGACCTGGCCAAGATAAAGCATAGCAGTGTGAACAGACAACACAGAGTTACACATGGAGTAAACAATTAGCAAGTCAATAACACAGTAGAAAAAAATGGGCAGTCTATATACAATGTGTGCAAAAGGCATGAGGAGGTAGGCGAATAATACAATTTTGCAGATTAACACTGGAGTGATAAATGATCAGATGGGCATGTACAGGTAGAGATATTGGTGTGCAAAAGAGCAGAAAAGTAAATAAATAAAAACAGTATAAAAACAGTATGGGAATGAGGTAGGTGAAAAAGGGTGAGCTATTTACCTATAGACTATGTACAGCTGCAGCGATCGGTTAGCTGCTCGGATAGCTGATGTTTGAAGTTGGAGAGGGAGATAAAAGTCTCCAACTTCAGCGATTTTTGCAAGGTTCCAGTCACAGGCAGCAGAGTACTGGAACGAAAGGCGGCCAAATGAGGTGTTGGCTTTAGGGATGATCAGTGAGATACACCTGCTGGAGCGCGTGCTACGGATGGGTGTTGCCATCGTGACCAGTGAACTGAGATAAGGCGGAGCTTTACCTAGCATGGACTTGTAGATGACCTGAGCCAGTGGGTCTGGCGACGAATATGTAGTGAGGGCCAGCCGACTAGAGCATACAAGCAGTGGTGGGTGGTATAAGGTGCTTTAGTGACAAAACGGATGGCACTGTGATAGACTGCATCCAGTTTGCTGAGTAGAGTGTTGGAAGCCATTTTGTAGATGACATCGCCGAAGTCGAGGATCGGTAGGATAGTCAGTTTTACTAGGTAAGCTTGGCAGCGTGAGTGAAGGAATAGAAAGCCGACTCTGGATTTGATTTTTGATTGGAGATGTTTGATGTGAGTCTGGAAGGAGAGTTTGCAGTCTAGCCATACACCTAGGTACTTATAGATGTCCACGTATTCAAGGTTGGAACCATCCAGGGTGGTGATGCTAGTCGGGCATGCGGGTGCAGGCAGCGATCGGTTGAAAAGCGTTTAAGAGCAGTTGGAGGCCACGGAAGGAGTGCTGTATGGCATTGAAGCTCGTTTGGAGGTTGGATAGCACAGTGTCCAATGACGGGCCGAAAGTATATAGAATGGTGTCGTCTGCGTAGAGGTGGATCAGGGAATCGCCCGCAGCAAGAGCAACATCATTGATATATACAGAGAAAAGAGTCGGCCCGAGAATTGAACCCTGTGGCACCCCCATAGAGACTGCCAGAGGACCGGACAGCAAATGGGGAGCCCAGCTAACAGAGTTAGTGTAGATAGATGACAAGTGCTTGGATTAGGACCGGTTTGGCTTCCTGTGTGAGGAATGGTTGTACTCTATGGATATTGTAGAGCATGAACCTCCAGAAGAGAGCCATTGCTTTAATATTTTCAGAGACCAGGGTGCTGTCCAGGGTCACGCCAAGGTTCTTTGCATTCGAGGAGGGAGACACCCTGTAGTTGTCAACTGTGATGGAAAGGTCTTGCATCGGGCAGGCCTTCCCAGGAGGAAGAGCAGCTCAGTCTTGTCGAGGTTGAGCTTGGGTCGTTATCCAAGCTGCAGTGTCTGCCAGAGATGTGTGTCGATAACTTGGTGTCTGTAGGGGGAAAGGAGAAAAGTAGTTGTGTCATTCGCAAAGCAATGATAGGCGAGACCATGTGCGGATATGAGCGAGCCAAATTACTTTGTGTATAGAGAAAATAGGAGAGGGCCTAGAAACTAACCCTGGTGGATAGCAGTAGTGAGAGCATGTGGTGCAGACACAGATCCTCTCCACGTCACCTGGTAGGAGCGGCCTGCCAGGTACGATGCAATCTAAGTGTGTGCAGAGCCTGAGACTTACAGCCTTGAGAAAGTGGAAAGGAGGATCTGATGGTTCACTGTGTCGAAGGCAGCGGATAGATCTAGGAGGATGAGAACAGAGGAGAGAGTCCGCTTTGGCAGAGCGCAGGGCCTCCGTAACACAGAGGGGAGGGGTGTCTGTTGAGTGTGCTGTCTTGACGCCTGACTGGTTAGGGTCAAGAAGATTGTTCTGAGAAAGATAATAGTTGGTTAGAGACAGCATGCTCAAGTGTTTTGGATAGAAAAAGAAAGCATACCGGTCTTATGTTTTTGACATAAGAGGGGTCAACATTTACATTTACATTTAAGTCATTTAGCAGACGCTCTTATCCAGAGCAACTTACAAATTGGTGCATTCACCTTATGACATCCAGTGGAACAGCCACTTTACAATAGTGCATCTAAATCTTTTAAGGGGGGGGGGGTGAGAAGGATTACTTTATCCTATCCTAGGTATTCCTTAAAGAGGTGGGGTTTCAGGTGTCTCCGGAAGGTGGTGATTGACTCCGCTGTCCTGGCGTCGTGAGGGAGTTTGTTCCACCATTGGGGGGCCAGAGCAGCGAACAGTTTTGACTGGGCTGAGCGGGAACTGTACTTCCTCAGTGGTAGGGAGGCGAGCAGGCCAGAGGTGGATGAACGCAGTGCCCTTGTTTGGGTGTAGGGCCTGATCAGAGCCTGGAGGTACTGAGGTGCCGTTCCCCTCACAGCTCCGTAGGCAAGCACCATGGTCTTGTAGCGGATGCGAGCTTCAACTGGAAGCCAGTGGAGAGAGCGGAGGAGCGGGGTGACGTGAGAGAACTTGGGAAGGTTGAACACCAGACGGGCTGCGGCGTTCTGGATGAGTTGTAGGGGTTTAATGGCACAGGCAGGGAGCCCAGCCAACAGCGAGTTGCAGTAATCCAGACGGGAGATGACAAGTGCCTGGATTAGGACCTGGGCCGCTTCCTGTGTGAGGCAGGGTCGTACTCTGCGGATGTTGTAGAGCATGAACCTACAGGAACGGGCCACCGCCTTGATGTTAGTTGAGAACGACAGGGTGTTGTCCAGGATCACGCCAAGGTTCTTAGCGCTCTGGGAGGAGGACACAATGGAGTTGTCAACCGTGATGGCGAGATCAAGAGTTGTTTCTTTAGTAGGGGATTGACTCTCGCCGTTGATGTCGGAAGGGACGCAGCCAGTGGTCAAGAAGGAGTTTATGAGGAATTGGAGAGGGTCTGCAGAGATGGTCTGGAGAAGGGAGGAGGGGATGAGGTCGAGCGGGCAGGTTGTCAGGCGGCTGGGCATCAGTCGCAGTATTTAATCTGTAAAGGTATGGGAGAAAGAGGTCAAGGCGTCGGGTAGTTCTGTATGAGTGAGACCTGTGGACTCAATAGGTTGAGTGAATGAGGAGTGGATGTTGTTGACCTTCTTTTCAATGAAAGGGAGGAAGGAGGGGAGGAAGTGGAGGCTTGAGGAGGGAGGAGAAGGTGGAAAAGTTTTCTAGAAATTTAGAGCGATGGAAAGCGGCTTTAGCAGCGGATACAGAGGAAGAGAGGAGGGGGTGGAAGGATAATAGGTCATCCGGAAGTTTAGTATTCCCTCATTTTCGCTAGTGATGGGGGTAAAAATTGTTAGTTACGTATTGCGATATTATTTTTGCCTCCAAGTATTTATTTGTAAAAGGTTTGAAGCGTTAGCTAACACTAATACCTGCACCAAAACTCTGGTCATTTTCATTAACTTTTATTTTCATGACTGATCAGAACAAATGTTCTCTCTCGTCTCTTTGCTGGAGACATACACTGAGTGCACAAAACATTAGGAACACCTTAATATTGAGCTGCACCCCCTAATGCCCTCAACAGCCTCAATTCGTCGGGGCATGGACTCTACAAGGTGTTGAAAGCGTCCCACAGGGATGCTGGCCCATGTTGACTCCCATGCTTCTACACAGTTGTCAAGTTGGCTGGATGTCCTTTGGGTGGTGGACCATTCTTAATACACACGGGAAACTGTTAAGTGTGCAAAACCCAGCAGCGTTGCAGTTCTTGACACAAACCGGTGTGCCTGGAACATACAACCATATCCTGTTCAATGGTATGTAAGTATTTTGTCTGGGCCGTTCACCCTCTGAATGACACACCTACACAATCCATCTCTCAACCTGTCTCCATAATATTCTCAATAGACCTGAGGCCCAGTGGGGGGGGGTGCTGCTTTCACATTGCCTGTCTGTTGTCTGAATATATATACACAGACACACCACTGTTTTCCCATCTTCTCTCAGTCTGTAGTCTGGCTGTGGATGAGTGATGGCTCTCCATGTATCCGTGGTTACGCCCAGGGGAGCCTGATCCCTGGGACTCGAACCTGTCAGCACTCTGAATCCTGAGACCAAAGATGGACACACACGACTGCCCACCATCCTTATGGCACATGAAGGCACACAATGTGCTTTATGTTTGAGCATAAGGACACCGCATTAGCCATGGCAAAATGTCTAGAATTTGCACGAAATTTGCTTCAACGCGCCTACAGGCCAACCGCACCCATAGCCACGCCCCCCTGCCTCTCACAACACAATTCTCTGGTGTCACTCTGACCCAGATGGCGGTACAACAGGGGATCTGAAAGGGTCTGTGAGTGTGCACCTGTAGGTACTGCGTGTGCGTGAGTGAGTGAAAGAGCAGCGGGCAGCTGATCGGCTATATCAGGTATCCCACTACCCCAGACAGCCTGCTGTGTCTGCTATGACAGAGACGTGTATGACGGCTCACTGTCTGGTGTCACATTACCGATCACCCATCCATCCCTCCCTCCATCCCCCTGCCCCTCTGCGTGCTGATGGAGGGGAGGAGAAGTCTCCCTCTTCTCGGGGCTCAGATGAGTGGTGTGTGTGTGTGTGTGTGATCTCTCAACCGCCTAATGAGAATATTTAACATTCGCTGAGTCCACATTGTGTTCAGCTCATTCATCACTCCACTGATTCAGTCTTCTAGGAGCCTAGCCTATGTGTCGACTATGCAAGTTGCCTGCCTGCCTGCCTGTCTGTCTGGGGGACGGGAAGTGTAGTTGGTTGGTGCTGAAAGCAGTGCTAGGAAATGAGGATCATGTGGTATGGAAGGGAGATGTTGTCACTGCAGAAAAGGAATGGGTGTCTTTTTCTGGGGATTAGTGAGCGAATGTGTCTGTCACCAGCCAGGCATACTAGCCCAGTGCTCCAAGTTGTTGGACGGCCTCATTTCTTTTGATCTAAACAACAACAGTCTGGAGGATCTCTGAATGCCTCTTCTTACCACGGAGTTTCTTCATCCCACCGGCACCTCTGCTGACTCTTCAGTGGTTTCACTAGGTTACCCACAGCTACTAGTCAATACAGCCACCAGCCAAGTGTTTCCATAACAAATCTCCTTTCTCTCTCTCTCTACTCCCTTGTTGTCCTTTCTCTCCCCTCTCCCAGGCTGTGACCACACTGTGAACGTCACACGCTTGAACCCCTTAAAGGGCCAACTCCCCGGGAGGAGTTTTCCCTTTACTGACCACAAACAGAAACGCTCGTCCACCCCACCAACAGGTCAGAACTGAGAGAGAAAGAGGGGTCATTCCTTAATTTCCCGACACTTACTGACCTTGGTGCTGCCGTCTCACACACACACACACACATATGCTTGCGTGCTCACGGACAGACACGTGCACAGAAATGGCAGGCAGGTTTTCAAGAGCTTTTGACACTCAAACCCTCGGTGACCGTGATTTGACCGTGGTCCTCAGAGGGAGGTGTGTGTGTGTGTGTGTGTGTGTGTGTGTGTGTGTGTGTGTCTGAAGTGTTTGTTTGTATCTGAGGTGTGTATGTGTGTTAGCGAGCATGCATGTCTCCATATGGGTGTGTCTCGAGTGAGGATGACTTGCACTGACAGTGAACTGGTCCAGTAATCTAGAAGAGTACCTTGCACTTTCCCTGAACCCCCTTACAGGCACGCACACACACACACACACACATTGCACTTTCCCCGACCCCCTGCGATGATGAACACAAGGCGCGACCCTGAGTCGTGTGCATCCCCATCCCACCAGCCCACCAGCCCACCAGTGTAGTACAGAATGGACATGACCGACAGCAGTTGGCCTCTGGGACCTCTCTCCTAATATTCAGCCACTTTCACAGGATAGACAGTATAGAGATTAGTTTTATATAGTTCAGAGGGTGGATCTAAGGTCCTGGTCCAGAAATAGATAGAAACAATGCCTTCAGAAAGTATTCATACCCCTTGACTTACTATTTACTTACTACTTATTACAGCATGAATTTCAAATGGATTAAAACATATTTTTTTTTTACCCATCTTCACACAATGCCACATAATGACAAAGTGAAAACATCTTGGTAAGCAGTGTATATTTGGCCTTGTGTTTTAGGCTATTGTTCTGCTGAAAGGTACATTTGTCTCCCAGTGTCTGTTGGAAAGCAGACCGTACCAGGTGTTCCTCTAGGATTCTTGCCTGTGCTTAGCTCTATTCTGTTTCTTTTTATCCTAAAAAAACGCCCTTGTCCTTGCTGATGACAAGCATACCCATAACATGATGCATCACCACCATGCTTGTACTCAGTGATGTGTTGTGTTGGATTTGCCCCAAACATAATGCTTTGTGTTCAGGACATAAAGTTAATTTCTTTAACATTTTTTGCAGCTTTACTTTAGTGCCTTATTGCAAACAGGATGCATGTTTTGGAATATTTGTATTCTGTACAGGCTTTCCTTCTTTTCACTCTGTCATTTAGGTTAGTATTGTGAAGTAACTACAATGTTTCTGATCTATCCACAGTTTTCTGTCACAGGCATTCAACTCTGTAACTGTTTTAAAGTCACCATTGGCCTCATGATGAAATCGGTTTCCTTCCTCTTCGGCAACTGAGTTAGGAAGGACGCCTTTCTCTTTGTAGTGACTGGGTGTATTGATACACCATCCACAGTGTAATTAATAACTTCCCTATGCTCAAAGGGATATTCAATATCTGCTTTGAAATGTTTGTTTTTGCCCTTTACGAGGCATTGGACAATACTTTTCTGTTCTTGAACAGAGTTAAGAACAGAGTACACCAAGTTGTGTAGACTTGACTCTTTTCCAACCTTTCTAAAAATGCATTAACTTTTAGTCGCTCTAGATAAGAGCGTCTGATAAATGACCAAAATATAAATGTTTCCTTCCTGCTTGAAAATTCAAATGTAAACGTTTTTTCAACTCCCAGCTGATGTTGGAAGTGAACGAACGATTGGTCTGTTTTCATGATGGGACTTACACAGGTCCCTATATGCCGCCCTCTCACCGCCGCTCGCCATCACAGACCCACTGTGCTCAAATCTGACAAGTCATTCTCTTCCTCTAAGACACAGTAATTTATCAGCACTTGAGGCAGCTTTGGTTGATTGCATTTTCGACAGAGCAATCTCCACAGTGTCATAGAGAGTTTGGCTCTTGTGAAAAAGTGGAACTGTCATTTCCAAGTGTAGGGGTGAGGGGGAATGGGAAAGAATATCCACCTATGGAATATTTCGGGCTGGAGATTTTATTCAATCTGTATTGTCGGATACTTTTGTGACTAAAGTATTTTTATGACATTTTTATTATTATTATTTTTTTTTTTACGATTAGTGACACAATATACATAATCATACAACACAGAATGACCATCATTCCGTCTCGCTTCTTTACCTTTTTGTACATTTATTCATGTAAATTAAATCTAGCCTCTGGCGCTTCTAGTTTATACTGCATTATATGAAAACAACCAGCAGGTAAAGACCTGAATCTGTCTTCTCTCACTCAGTCCGTCTGCAATATTAAAATGTAGACTTTAATATTTCACCTTTCTGCTCTCTGGTGTGTTAAATCAATCAAATCATTCAACTAAAATGTTTTGCTGACGGTATAGATAACATACCGATGAGCCACAAACAACTCTATTAAGACTTTGAAAACTTGAAATATGCTGCCATTTTGTTCTCGAGCAAGCTTGTAAAATACACGCATGCTTTAAGATGGTCCATTTCTCAGAGTATCAACATCTGTCAGTCTTCGAACACGGACTGTAAGATCTTTATACACTCCGATGCATAATGAATGTTATATTAGATTATGTCTCAAGATCTTTCTGTTCTTCAAACAGGGGTATTTGCTCTGTATTAGAAAAGTGTTGCAGTGACCATGTCAATAGTTTTTACGCTCCATAATACAGTGTGTGTGTGTGTGTGTGTGTGTGTGTGTGTGTGTGTGTGTGTGTGTGTGTGTGTGTGTGTGTGTGTGTGTGTGTGTGTGTTCCATTGGAACCATTTTGTTTGTCTCAGGCTTTAGTAGTGATGGGTTTTAGTTAACCTATAACATATTTAATCAAGCTATCCTCATCTTTCTCTTTCTCTAATGTGGAATCAAAGCCAGACCTGATCTTTGTTTAATTAAGCCTTCTATTCAGCCTCCAGAACACAACAATGGCTACTGGAGAGGGCCAACTAGCTGAAGGGGCTTCAACAACACGGCACTGTTGTGGCTGGCTAATCAATGCTTTCCATCATGCCATTTCCACAACACTACTGCCTTTTTAATTAAGTGATAATGCCAGAGAAGCCAGTGTTTGGAAGCCAGCTAGCCTTCATTATGCCACTCCAACATTGCGCAATCTAATATTTGTTTTATATTTCTTAATTCCACTCTTTTACTTTTAGATTTGTGTGTATTGTTGTGAATCGGCTTTAGAGACCACTGCACTGTTAGATATTACTGCACTGTTGTAACTAGGAACACAAGCATTTCGCTACAACCGCAATAACATCTGCTAAATACGTGTATGTGATATTTTGAGTTAATATATTGGCACGGGTGTTGTCAACAAACGATGCTAATATATCCTCCAAACACCGGCTTCGAGAGCATTATCACTTTTATACAACGGGGTACCATATTTAAATAATGAATAACATTACTTGGCTACCCAAGGCGGCTGGTCGTTCGTTCTATTGATTCGGTTGCCAGAGATGGGACCCAGTCGTTCAGTCTTTTTGCTCTGTATCTATGGACGTGACCCAGTCATTAGTTCTAAATGTTCCATTGCCATACTGGCTGGCAATGTTCTTATCCCTTGCTTGCTTGCTTGCTTGCTGCATTTGCATTTGTTTAAGCTGTTTTCAAGTGACATTTATCTGGATACATCCATAACAATGAGCTAATGACGCTCGATTTCGACTGGTTGAGAAAAGCTGCCTGCCCGTCTGTCTTGTCCCGACTCCCGACACGTTCATTACTATGGGACAGCTGGAGAATTTGAATATGTAAACAATGTTGCAAATGTCGGAGAGCGACAGTAAGGTTTACACAAATCTTCACTGTTGAAAACTAAATGTTATTCTAAAAGAAATGTGAGATAATGTCTATATGCTTTTTATAGTAGAGATCAGGTTTATAGATTGCCTGGCTGGGCTGATGAGACACTAGATTGCTCAGCAAGATGGAACAGAGTAAATAGGCATTTTTACATCATAGATTTAGCCGGTGGTAACTTGTGGAATAGACACCGGCTGGAATGCGGTTTTAACCAATCAGCATTCAGTATTAGACCCACCCGTTGTATAAATAAAAATAACTCATAGAGTATGAGGTAAGACCATGTCATGAAATGGTGCATTTAGTCTAAATTGTAACACAGACCATTAACATGATGTCAGTGATAACTATGTTGACTCCTACAGTATACCATAGGACTTCATTGCCGTGTTACAGAATCAATTCAATGACTGCCTACCCCGGCCAAGCCCTAACCCCGATGACGCTTGGGCCAATTGTGTGCTGCCCTATCCGACTCCCAATCACGGCCGGTTGTGATACAGCCTGGAATTTGTAGTGACGCCCCTAGCACTGAGATGCAGTGCCATAGACCTCCAGCGCCACTCGGGAGCCCAAATGTATGACGGATATGGACCGTAAAACTTTAGGCGGGAGGGTGTTGGACCGGCATCTGGCGCCTAAAAATAGTATTAATGTATTGAATTGATTTCTGAAGATGTTTTCACTACTGTAGGCCTAAGTCTCAAAGCACTTTACATTGTTGGTGGGTATCTCACCTCATCTGCTAGCGATGAACAATGCAATGACAACACACTCCGGGACCATGGTCACAGCAACATTCCAGACACACTGTCACAGCGTGGTCATGGTCAAGGCTGTTCACCAGTCATCATGACAGCTGTTTCTGGTTTGACACGATCGTCAACTGGCTCTGCTTGGACCAGACAGTCGGGGTGAACTGTGGTCTGAAACCCTAACAGATGGAGCACAGAATCAGCCCCCGGGAATAACAATGAACTCAAATAGGCGACGTGTAGATTTTTTTTTTTGTCACCATTTATTTATTAGAAGATATAGATTTACAATTAATATGGACCAATTTAGAATATTGTGCCTCCATCCCAAAGACTTTTACCCAGCATGTATCTATTAGATATGCATTTGTCATTTTGTGCCGAATTTCTATTCATTTTAACCTTCACCGCAGTACTGTAGCATCAATGAATGTTTGGTAGGCATGTTGTGGCTTTGATGAGCAAAAGGCGAACCATATTAAAACCCCACTGAGACCTGCCATGGCTACATTAGCACAATGTCATGACCATATGCAGATTGTGTGGCATTGATGGTGGCAGGGGGACAGACACAGACGTGTGCAAGGGAGGAATTGAATGGGTCAAGCCTTAAAAAATAACTAGTAGATAAACCAGCTCAACTATGGAGCGAAACCTGACCTTTTTAGAGCTTTCAGACAGAGGCCATATCAGTTATACACTGACTATACCAAACATTAGGAACACCTAAAATTGAGTTGCACCCCCCCCTTCACCCTCAGAACAGTCTCAATTCGTCAGGGTATGGACTCTACAATGTGTTTTGATGTGTTCCACAAGGATGCTGGCCCATGTTGACTCCAATGCTTCCCACAGTTGAGTCAAGTTGGCTGGATGTCCTTTGGGTGGTGGACCATTCTTGAAACGCACAGGAAACTGTTGAGGATGAAAAATCCAGCAGCGTTGTAGTTCTTGACACAAACTGATACGCCTGGAACCTACTACCAATACACTGTTCAAAGGCAGTTTTTTGTCTTGCCCATTCACTCGCTGAATGGCACACATACACAATCCATGTCTCAATTGTCTCAAGGCTTGAAAATCCTTCTTTAACCCGTCTCCTCCTTCATCGACACTGATTGAAGTGGTTTTAACAAGTGACATCAATAAGGGATCATAGCTTTCACCTGGATTCACCTGGTCAGTCTGTCATGGAAAGAGCAGGTGTTAATGTTTTGTACACTCAGTGTATGTGTGGGAGACAAAATGAGTGAATCTTCAAAAGTGAACTAAATAAATTGGAGCCATATAGAGCGTTAAGAGTCAGTCGACAGACACTAGTTGTGAGAGGAAACAGTTCCTGACTCACTTCTGTTTGTGTGCGTGTCTTGCGAACTCTGTAATCGAGGATGGCTCGTGAGCAGGACCTTGTCATTTCAATCAGTTTATGTGTGGCATATTTCAATATTTTGGACACATATTTCCATGATTGTACCGGGCTTTTTATACACATTTACTGAATCATAATATGAGATAAAGCTTTCAATGTCTTTATGTAAATTAATGTTAATTTTTTTGTGGCGTGGAGTGATTTGTAAGCTGCTGATTCCGTTGGAATTATCCAGCCTGACTTCGTCCATTTCCTGTAGGTAGAAGGAAAAAAACAAAACGCTGAATCCAACATTTTCTTATTAGCATGCTCTGTTGAGATTTCAACATTTACAGGGCCAACTGTTTTAGGTCCTTGGCTACATAGTGCACTACTTTAACTATCAGGAGGATAAAAACACCAACTTCACCTTTCACTGGAGAATAATTCCTCTTTTTGTCTTCTTTCTTTAAATGCTTACCTCACAGCCTTACCTTGAACTGTAAAACCGTGAATGGAATCATTGCTGAGGAGTGCGCCCACTTTCCCTGGAAAAATCTATATTATGAGTTGAGGGGCGAGAGAAAGAGATTCCTGGCATATCTAGTTATTGGCCAGTGAGGGGTCCATCAGCAGTCTGTGCTGTAGTTTGGCCTGACGAGGAGGTATGAGTGGAACAGAAAAATACTGCCTCACAGAGTGCAAGCCAGGCCTGGCAGGAACACACACACACACACACACACACACACACACACACACACACACACACACACACACACACACACACACACACACACCACACACACCACACACACACTGAATTTTTCTGAACCGTCTCAGTGCAGCTCCTTCCAATAGGGCGCTTTCCCTTTAATTCCCAATTAAATAGCCAGCATCAGCTGCGCGAAAGTGGGGTTGTGATGGAGACGTGCATGAGGATGTGTTCAACCCTCAGTTCCGAAGCTTCTCTATTCCGTTTGTTTTGTTGCCGTTAAACGTGTGTTTTGTAGCCTAAGAGAGTTTACCCAGGATCGGATCCACTCTTTGTGTCTATTGGCGGATTGGATTGTCTGACTGACCGACTGACTACCACCTTTTTGTATACGGTATTTCATTTGTTTGGATGTGATGTATACTGTGATTTATGTAGTTAGTTGTAGTTGAGGACTTAATTAAGAGTTGATCCGCTTTAAAGTTCTGTGGTAAAGTAATTGTTATATTGATTGTATGTTTAATACTGGGTTTACGCTACACGGAATGAACGGACAAACATTGCGTGACAAAAGTCACTTGAGTTCACTGAACTCCTTTACCGGGCTGGACTCTTTTTAGGCCCGAGGTACAGGACATTTCTGGAGGAACCATAACTCATTGTGATATTATTATGTTTGTGTGTAATCATTGTTGTTGCTAATACAACCCACGCAACAGAATATAGTTGTTTTTGAAGTTCTTTCCAATGTTTTAAGGGTTTATGAAAAGTTTATTTCCATCCTGACTTTTACATAAGTCCTTTGTATTGGTGTAGACTTGACGGACCAGATGGGACTCATTCCCACCCAAACTAAAAGGAGAAACCAATGTTTTCTCTGGTAGGCACAACCTACCTGGCACCCCTATAAATAATAACCTCAAGTCAAAACCGTTACAACACACACACACATGTGTAAGCTTGCACCCCTGATCCTCTCCTTACATAGCAGTAGGCCATTACCAGGAAGCGCCAGAGAGCTGTGCAGTTTTGTGAGTGTGAAGTGCTGCATTCTGTATAATGGCCTGTGCGTTAGGCAGGGTAAAACTCACTACTGGATGTGATGGGTACTGCAGATTGGATACACTAGTACACTCACTAGTCTGCATAAATATCTCCATCAGCCAAGTGTAGCAGTAGCACAGTCTGTGTGTCATCCAGCCAGAGACACTCAGCATTAGGGGACTCTACAATGCACTGTGTCTGGGACTGTGTGTGTGGGGTCCGGTAGAGTGAAACAGGAACACTGTCATTGGGGAGGGACAAAGGTCTCCTCTGGTTCCCTCGTCAGACAGCGCTGGAGCCACCGACGCAGGTGACAAACTACCCAAACAACCCTGACACACACACACACACACACCCCAGCTTACACATGTACACACACTCCCACACGCAGAAGTATAAACACTGGCTAAGTCAAACAAAGCTCAATCAGCACGCTGTGTCATTATAGAAATAGACAATAGACATGATTGTTGTAAGTATGTCAGGGCGCTTGGCATTCTGCAGTGGCACAGATTAACACACACACACACACACACATCCATTGGCAGACTGAGATGAAAGATGGCTGAAGTGAACTTCATCCTCAACTGATCTGTCTGACTGAGAGTTTTGGGCCAAGCTTCTGACAGGCACACACGATGGGACACACACACACACACACACACACACACACACACACACACACACACACACACACACACACACGCACACACAATGGAACTAATACTATGATTTCTCCACTGATATAGATCCAGTAACAGTGTGTTGTCACTGTTCTAACTGATCAGCTATGACATCCTTCTCTCTTTTACTTTACGCTCTATCGATTATTGAAATGCCCTTGAGACCCACTGACATTTTTATTACCTTCCCTTGTCTTCCTCCCCTCCTTTCTCTCAATCTTTTCACTCCGTCTGTAATGAAGTCTGCACATCCTCTTTTAGCCTTTCCTTATCTTATCCCCATTTGTCCTTATTTGATAGTTGGAGCTTCTCTTTTTGAATGAGGATCCATGTTTTCACATGTCTCCTCACTCTCTGTCTCTCTCTCTCTGTGTGTCTCTGTCGTTCTTCCTTCCATAAGAGATAATGAAACCAGAACGCAACTCCTTAATCTGCATTAGCGCAGTTAGATGACTAACAGCCTGATAATTGTGTGTGTGTGTGTGTGCGTGCATGTGTGTGTGTGTGTGTGGATGACAGATGTAAGCAGTAGCAGGCTGAGCTCTGAGGCATCTCACTGAGATGGACAGCTTCCTTTTTACAGCTGAGGCTCCTAGCGCGCTCCAGTGGTGCTCCTATTGACACACACACACACACACACACACACCTCCCCAGCCCCTGTCATGCTCCGGCCTCCCGAGCCCCCATGACCGTGTGCATACAGGTGTTACATTAACCTTGTAGCTACTCTGACACACACTCTCTCCTGGTGCCTTCAGCATGATTAGCTCTAAACTAGACTGCTGTTACTGCCTTCACTACAGGGCTCCAGAGAATCAACACAACCTGCCACCACACCTCCCTCGTCTTGCTGCCCCCCCCCTGCCTCCTCTCTCTCCCTCCCTCTCCGTCCTCTCTCGCCACTCTCACCTCCCTCCGTCTTCTCCCTCGCTCCCTACCTCCTCTCCCTCCCTCTCCCCTGCCTGTGTCTTATAATGTAGGTTTAAGCTCTATTGTTGAAGAGCACAGAAGACTTGGTCATGCCTTTCACTGTGGATAAGCGGTAGTGTAAAGGACTGGAGGAGAGCAGAGTTTTATTCCTGCCTGCGTTCGTTTCGCTCTACTAATAAAGAGAGGTGATACAGGTGAAAGTGAGAGGGGGGGGTTCAACCTGTTTCAGGATTTTGGCGCTCCCGGTTTTCCTAATGTCGTTCCGTCTCTGCGGGGTTAGTCATTCGCGCCGGGGTGTCACGCTCTGTAAAGCGGGAACGCTGGGGGGGGTCCTGCTGAGAGGGACAGGGTTGCCAGATTGGCTGAAAAGTGTCAGGAAAGAGAGAGGGAAAGGTGGAAGCAAGCTGAGGGAGGAATAGCTCAGGAGAGGGAAATGGAGAGATTATCTGAAAGTGTCAGGGGAGAGGGAAAGGTGGAAGAAAGCCGGGAGGGAGAGAGCGAGAAAGGGAGAGATTTTTAGAAGGGAGAGCGAGAGAGAGAGCGCGATTGTCAGAAGAGTGAAGGAAAGGTGGAGGAAGGCCTGAAGGTATGCAACCTTATCAAAGTGACATGGCCCTGGGGGGAAGCATGAATGACAACCCTTAACTCATTGTTGTGTTCTTTAGCTCTGGAGCAGGCGTAGCTTGGCAAAGCAGAATGGGGCTATAGGAACAGCTAAAACAGACAGGGGTTTGTGTATACAGTAGGAGAATGTTTTAGTTCAGATATTTAGACTCAAATGTTTGAGTAGGCTACCTTATGTTTATGCGTATCCTATGTGTTGTCAGAGAAATAGTTGACAAAGCTTTATCAATTACAGCACTCCAGAGTTTGAAGAGGTTTTATGGCCTGTCACTGCTCACTACTTCTACATTTTTATTTTATTACATTGTCGCTACACACAGTATTTGCAGAACAAAAATGTCCAGGACAAACCTATTCCCCTACTGCCATACATACTGAACTTTAATGGGCAATTAGGCAAATAGGTTCCACAGACAGTGCCCTGGCCTAGTTGAGGTGCATTGTGGGACCGTTTGACAAACTGTTCCGTCCTGTGAAGAGAGTAATATCTTGTGAAACGTGTAAAAGCTGTGGTTCTCTGGAGGGGACTTTGTGTTTAACCGTCTGGCTCCGTTTTTACACTCTGGTAATTTATCCTCTTGCTATCATGCTCCTCACACAGCACTTTCCTCTCCTGGCACTCTATCCATCGCTCTCTCTCTCCACCTATCTCTCAACCCTCTATCCATCGCTCTCTCTCTCCACCTATCTCTCAACCCTCTATCCATCGCTCTCTCTCTCCACCTATCTCCCAACCCTCTATCCATCGCTCTCTCTACCCACCTTTCTCTCTCTCTCCACCTATCTCTCAACCCTCTATCCATCGCTCTCTCTTCCCACCTTTCTCTCTCTCTCTCCACCTATCTCTCAACCCTCTATCCATCGCTCTCTCTTCCCACCTCTCTCTCTCCACCTATCTCTCAACCCTCTATCCATCGCTCTCTCTTCCCACCTTTCTCTCTCTCTCCACCTATCTCCCAAACCTCTATCCATCGCTCTCTCTCTCCACCTATCTCTCAACCCTCTATCCATCGCTCTCTCTTCCCACCTTTCTCTCTCTCTCCACCTATCTCTCAACCCTCTATCCATCGCTCTCTCTTCCCACCTTTCTCTCTCTCTCCACCTATCTCCCAAACCTCTATCCATCGCTCTCTCTTCCCACCTTTCTCTCTCTCTCTCCAC
Organism: Oncorhynchus keta; assembly: GCF_023373465.1. NCBI lineage: Eukaryota > Metazoa > Chordata > Actinopteri > Salmoniformes > Salmonidae > Oncorhynchus > Oncorhynchus keta. The sequence continues at coordinate 48,730,567 of NC_068439.1, read as the reverse complement.
CTATCTCCCAAACCTCTATCCATCGCTCTCTCTCTCCACCTATCTCTCAACCCTCTATCCATCGCTCTCTCTACCCACCTTTCTCTCTCTCTCCACCTATCTCTCAACCCTCTATCCATCGCTCTCTCTTCCCACCTTTCTCTCTCTCTCTCCACCTATCTCTCAACCCTCTATCCATCGCTCTCTCTTCCCACCTTTCTCTCTCTCTCTCCACCTATCTCTCAACCTCTATCCCTCGCTCTCTCCACCTATCTCTCAACCCTCTATCCATCGCTCTCTCTACCCACCTTTCTCTCTCTCTCCACCTATCTCCCAAACCTCTATCCATCGCTCTCTCTTCCCATCTTTTTCTCTCTCTATCTCCACCTATCTCTCAACCCTCTATCCATCGCTCTCTCTACCCACCTTTCTCTCTCTCTCCACCTATCTCTCAACCCTCTATCCATCGCTCTCTCTTCCCACCTTTCTCTCTCTCTCTCTCCACCTCTCTCTCAACCCTCTATCCATCGCTCTCTCTTCCCACCTTTCTCTCTCTCTCCACCTATCTCTCAACCCTCTATCCATCGCTCTCTCTTCCCACCTTTCTCTCTCTCTCCACCTATCTCCCAAACCTCTATCCATCGCTCTCTCTTCCCACCTTTCTCTCTCTCTCCACCTATCTCCCAAACCTCTATCCATCGCTCTCTCTCTCCACCTATCTCTCAACCCTCTATCCATCGCTCTCTCTCTCCACCTTTCTCTCTCTCTCCACCTATCTCTCAACCCTCTATCCATCGCTCTCTCTCTCCACCTTTCTCTCTTTCCACCTATCTCCCAAACCTCTATCCATCGCTCTCTCTTCCCACCTTTCTCTCTCTCTCCACCTATCTCCCAACCCTCTATCCATCGCTCTCTTCCCACCTTTCTCTCTCTCTCCACCTATCTCCCAAACCTCTATCCATCGCTCTCTCTCTCCACCTATCTCTCAACCCTCTATCCATCGCTCTCTCTTCCCACCTTTCTCTCTCTCTCTCCACCTATCTCTCAACCCTCTATCCATCGCTCTCTCTCTCCACCTATCTCTCAACCCTCTATCCATCGCTCTCTCTTCCCACCTTTCTCTCTCTCTCCACCTATCTCTCAACCCTCTATCCATCGCTCTCTCTTCCCACCTTTCTCTCTCTCTCTCCACCTATCTCTCAACCCTCTATCCATCGCTCTCTCTTCCCACCTTTTCTCTCTCTCTCTCCACCTATCTCCCAACCCTCTATCCATCGCTCTCTTCCCACCTTTCTCTCTCTCTCCACCTATCTCCCAAACCTCTATCCATCGCTCTCTCTCTCCACCTATCTCTCAACCCTCTATCCATCGCTCTCTCTCTTCCCACCTTTCTCTCTCTCTCTCCACCTATCTCTCAACCCTCTATCCATCGCTCTCTCTCTCCACCTATCTCTCAACCCTCTATCCATCGCTCTCTCTTCCCACCTTTCTCTCTCTCTCCACCTATCTCTCAACCCTCTATCCATCGCTCTCTCTTCCCACCTTTCTCTCTCTCTCCACCTATCTCTCAACCCTCTATCCATCGCTCTCTCTTCCCACCTTTCTCTCTCTCTCCACCTATCTCTCAACCCTCTATCCATCGCTCTCTCTTCCCACCTTTCTCTCTCTCTCCACCTATCTCCCAACCCTCTATCCATCGCTCTCTCTTCCCACCTTTCTCTCTCCACCTATCTCTCAACCCTCTATCCATCGCTCTCTCTTCCCACCTTTCTCTCTCTCTCCACCTATCTCTCAACCCTCTATCCATCGCTCTCTCTTCCCACCTTTCTCTCTCTCTCCACCTATCTCTCAATCCTCTATCCATCGCTCTCTCTTTCCACCTTTCTCTCCACCTCTCTCTCTTTCTACCTCTCTCCCCCTGCTTTGTCTCCCCCTTTCTCTCCCTCCGTTGCTCTCTCGCTCTCTCGCTCTTTCTCTCTCTCGCTCTCTCGCTCTCTCGCTCTTTCTCTCTCTCGCTCTTTCTCTCTCTCGCGCTTTCTCTCTCTCGCGCTTTCTCTCTCGCGCTTTCTCTCTCTCTCTTTCTCTCTCTCTCTTTCTCTCCCTCCTCTCCCTCCATCCCTCTCTCCAGGCCCCAAACTGCCATACTAAACTGAAACCACTGATGCCTCTCACATGCCGTCCTCTTGATACTGTTATGTTCGCCCTGATTTGCGATCCACATTTGTATTGCATTTTTACATTATGTTGTTCAGCTCATACATACAGATACTGTCCATAACATTGCAATAACTCGGGGACACATTTCTGAATGTGCTTGCTTATTCGTAACACACCGACGCAAAAACATTTCTCTAATTTACAAATCAGTCCATTTCCTGGCAGCCTGACCTTCTGTCGCTCTCGGTGAATAGATCTCTGACCCATAAACCATATCAAATTCTCCATTTCAAAGCTTTTTACACCAGCTCTGCTGAGTGGGGGGAATATTATACCTGTATGTTACAGCTATCTTTTTCAGTGGCACGTACGCACACACACACACACACACGCAGGCACACACACACACGCAGGCACACACACACACACACACGCAGGCACACACACACACACACACACACACACGCACACACACACACGCAGGCACACACACACACGCAGGCACACACACACACAGGTCAGAAGGTCGTAATAGCCTCCCACCTGTCTATTTCTGTTCCATTAGCATGGATTCTATATTCTGTCCAGTGGAATATTTAATAGCAGACCAACCCTGGCCTTTTATTTATGAACCACGTGTAGCAGGACCATGGAGACATTCATTATCTCAACTGGTTACAAAGCCCCCACCGTGTGTCCATTTGATTTAAGCGCATGGTTGTGGCTCTGTGGAGAAGGCGCATATCACTAGGTGACATTGTTAATGTGTAATATGTAAATGCCCAGTTCACACATTAGGCCTTTTACACAGTAGAGATGAGACGCTGGTGGCTTTACAAAGCCTGTTTAGACTCCGACTGTGTCAGATGAAATCCCTCTGTGATGAAACCTTTTGTTATAGAATTTAATCATACTTGATTGATCCCCGAGGAGAAATGCTCAACATTACAAACACGTCAACATGGAGATGAATGGCGTTCTCAGAAGTGCCATGCCAACGGTCATGGTTTAGCAGGTTGGTTACGGTGGCGGAGAGATCACGTGTGCGCAAGCGTGTGTGTGTGCGCAAGCGTGTGTGTGTGCGCAAGCGTGTGTGCGTGCGCAAGCGTGTGTGCGTGCGCAAGCGTGTGTGCGTGCGCAAGCGTGTGTGCGTGCGCAAGCGTGTGTGCGTGCGCAAGCGTGTGTGCGTGCGCAAGCGTGTGTGCGTGCGCAAGCGTGTGTGCGTGCGCAAGCGTGTGTGCGTGCGCAAGCGTGTGTGCGTGCGCAAGCGTGTGTGCGTGCGCAAGTGTGTGTGCGTGCGCAAGAGTGTGTGTGCGTGTGGATGTTCTGTGGTTGAGCAATCAAGACTAATAGAGTAGTGATCCCAATCGAGGTGTGTGTGTGTGTGTGTGTGTGTGTGTGTGTGTGTGTGTGAGACAGCGAGTCGAAGGTTGAGAGGCTTTCAATGGATCAAAAAGAACAGAGAAGACATTAAAGCTATCTGTCATTCAATTAACGAGCGCCTTGTCAAATCCCTGCCGTGACTATTAGCGAATCAAAAACATCAGACAAACACGACCTACAGTTGAAGGCGGAAGTTTACATACACCTTAGCCAAGTACATTTAAACTCAGTTTTTCACAATTCCTGACATGTAATCCTGGTAAAAAAAATCCCTGTTTTAGGTCACCACTTTATTTTAAGAATGAAATGTCAGAATAATAGTAGAGAGAATGATTTATATCAGCTTTTATTTCTTTCATCCCATGCCCAGTGGGTCAGAAGTTTACATACACTCAATTAGTATTTGGTAGCATTGCCTTTTTAAATTGTTTAACTTGGGTCAAATGTTTCGGGTAGCCTTCCACAAGCTTCCCACACTAAGTTGGGTGAATTTTGGCCCATTCCTCCTGACAGCTGGTGTAACTGAGTCATGTTTGTTGGCCTCCTTGCTCGCACACACCTTTTCAGTTCTGCCCACACATTTTCTATGGGATTGAGGTCAGGGCTTCCTGACTGATGTCTTGATGTTGCTTCAATATATCCACATAATGTTTCATCCTCATGATGCCATATATTTTGAAGAGCACCAGTCCCTCCTGCAGCAAAGCACCCCCACAACATGATGCTGCCATCATCCCCGTGCTTCACGGTTGGGATGGTGTTCTTCGGCTTGCAAGCATACCCCTTTTTCCTCCAAAAATAATGATGGTCATTATGGCCAAACAGTTCTACTTTTGTTTCATCAGACCAGAGGACATTTCGCCCCAAAAGTAAAATATTTTTTGTCCCCATGTGCAGTTGCAAAATGTAGTCTGTCTTTTTTATGGCATTTTTGGTGCAGTGGCTTCTTCCTTGATGAGTGGCCTTTCAGGTTATATCGATATAGGACTTGTTTTACTGTGGATATAGTTACTTTTGTACCTGTTTCTTCCAGCATCTTCACAAGGTCCTTTGCTGTTGTTCTGGGATTGATTTGCACTTTTTGCACCAAAGTACGGTCATCTCTCGGAAACAGAACGCGTTTCCTTCCTGAGCGGTATGACGGCTGTGTGGTCCCATGGGGTTTATACTTGCGTACTATTGTTTGTACAGATGAACGTGGTACCTTCAGGCATTTAAAAATTGCTCACAAGGATGAACCAGACTTGTGGAGGTCTACAAAAAAAATCAGAGGTCTTTGCTGATTTTCCCATGATGTCAAGCAAAGAGGCACTGAGTTTGAAGGTAGGCGTTGAAATACAGCCACAGGTACACCTCCAATTGACTCAAATGATGTCAATTAGCCTATCAGAAGCTTCTAAAGCCATGACATAATTTTCTAGAATTTTCCAAGCTGTTTAAAAGCACACTCAACTTAGTGTATGTAAACTTCTGACCCACTGGAATTGTGATACAGTGAAATATAATGTAAGTGAAATAATCTGTCTGTAAACAATTGTTGGAAGAATTACTTGTGTCATGCACAAAGTAGATGTCCTGACCGACTTGCCGAAACTATAGTTTGTTAACAAGACATTTGTGGAGTGGTTGAAAAAACCGTTTTAATGACTCCAACCTAGGTGTATGTAAACCTCCAACTTCAACTGTGTATGCTACATACTCGACCTGGTCTCGAATGCCATTGGAAAATAATTAAAATACTCTTATCAGTGCTTGATTGAACATGCCTGTTGCAGTGAAACCACTAGAAAGACCTTGAAAGTATAAGCCCCACCCATTTGGCCTATCAGGCAGGCTAAAGCAAACACTTAAAGTGTTTGAAAGATTTCACATTGTATTTGATCCCAGGTCTGGTACCTGCTGTACCAGTGTACAGAAAACGTCTCACTCCCACTACAGCCTTAGAACAGGTTACCAAGGTTATGTAGTACATGACTGCTCTCTCTCTGCCTTTTGTGAATGGCTCATCAGGCCTGTGTCAATAGTGACAGTTGTTATAAAACGTGTTGAAACCTATATTATTCATCAGAGGAGTCTGGTAAGGGGAGGATGGCTCATAATAATGCCCGAAATGGAATAAATGGATTGGTATCGAACTCCATGTGTTTGATACAGTTCCATTCATTCCATTCCAAACATTACAATGAGCCCATCCATCTGGTTTTAAAGTGGCCAACACAGTTGACATACACCTTCAAAACGTTTGTTTATTAGAACAATGTTTCAACCCTCAAGACTTGGTCAGGTCAACAGCCAGACATGGTGATTACCTGAGGTGACCTCCAGCCAGAGTAAGTTAAGGTCAGGGTAATAGCTCTCCTCTTCCCTATCCTCCTATCTTCAGGCACCATGACTGATCCATACCTCCCTCTCCTTCAACATCCCCTATATCACTCGGGTGACTAGAGAGGACAGACACAGATCCATAGTTTGTACCCTGGAATGAGCTTTCTGTCCCCTCTTATATTATAGCCAATCTCTGTTGTGAGGAGGGCAGCGGAGGCAGGTTTTGATACATTGAGTGAACATGAGAGTAGACGCATGATAGGAACAGGGAGAAAGAGGCCTGGCAAGGTTATGTGTGTGGACCCATACTCTACCACTTTTGAATTAGGATTCCCCTCTTCCTACAGGAGAGCAGACCGCTGTCCAGGCCTATACATCACCACACACACACACACACACACACACACACACACATACCGGTGCCCACCTGTACTGCTTGTCTTAATGTGCTGTGTGTGACTCACTCCACTCTATCCATCTGCCACTGCTCTTTCACAAAACAAAAACCAAAAAACCAAATGTAAAAGTGGTGCGTGCGTAGGTATTCACCCTCCTTGCCATGAAGCCCCTAAATAAGATCTGGTGCAACCGATTACCTTCAGAAGTCACACCATTTGTTAAATAAAGTCCACCTGTGTGCAATCTAAGTGTCACATGATCTGTCACATGATCTCACTGTTTATTCACCTGTTCTGAAAGGCCCCAGAGTCTGCAACACCACTAAGCAAGGGCGACCACCAAGCAAGCGGCACCATGACGACCAAGGAGCTCTCCAAACAGGTCAGGGAAAAAGTTGTGGAGAAGGACAGATCAGGGTTGGGTTATAAAAAAATGTCCGAAACTTTGAACATCCCACGGAGCACCATTAAGTCCATTATTAAAAAATGGAAAGAATATGGCACCACAACAAACCTGCCAAGAGAGGGCCGCCCACCAAAACTCACAAACCAGGCAAGGAGGGCATTAATCAGAGAGGCAACAAAGAGACCAAAGATGACCCTGAAGGAGCTGCAAAGATCCACAGTGGAGATTGGAGTATCTGTCCATAGGACCACTTTAAGCCATACACTCCACAGAGCTGGGCTTTATGGAAGAATGGCCAGAAAAAAAGCCATTGCTTAAAGAAAATAATTATCAAAAACATTTGTTGTTTGCCAAAGGGCATGTGGGAGACTCCCCAAACATATGGAAGAAGGTACTCTGGTTAGATGAGACTAAAATTGAGCTTTTTGGCCATCAAGGAAAACAGTGCAAACTCAACACCTCTCATCACCCCGAGAAAACCATTCCCACAGTGGAGCATGGTGGTGGCAGAATCATGCTGTGGGTATGTTTTTCATTGGCAGGGACTGGGAAACTGGTCAGAATTGAAGGAATGATGGATGGCGCTAAATACAGGGAAATTCCTGAGTGAAACCTATTTGTCTTCAAAAGATTTGAGACCGGGACGGAGGTTCACCTTCCAGCAGGACAAGGACTCTTAGCATACTGCTAAAGCAACACTCAAGTGGTTTAAGGGAAAACATTTACATTTCTTGGAATGGCCTAGTCAAAGCCCAGACCTCAATCAAATTGAGAATCTGTGGTATGACTTAAATATTGGTGTCTCTACAAAGTATTGACTTTAGGGGGAGGGGGGGGGGGGGTAGTTATGCACGCTCAAGTTTTCTGTTCTTGTTTCACACAAAAAATATATCTTGCATCTTCAAAGTGGTATGTTGTATAAATCAAATGATACAAACCCTCAAAAATCACTTTTAATTCCAGGTTGTACGGCAACAAAATAGGAGCAATGCCAAGGGGGGTGAATACTTTCGCAAACCACTATGTCCCTTTGTCACTCTGGCTAGTGTATTAACACTCTTTAACCACTAAAGCATTCAATTAAATGGCTCTTTTTTTTATTTATTTTTGCTCTGCCATTTAAAAGTCATGCCCCCCTCGTCCTTCTTTTTCTGAATAAATAAGTCCATATAGCACACTGCCGGTGTTATGCTCTTAGTTTCACAAACAGAACTGGAGTTATAACCAGTTTTAGAAGGGCAAGTAATTTTTTGGAACTGTTTTCCCCCATTATTGCCCCTCCTTCTCCCAACAGTAGGGCCTCCTTCCAACAGTAGGGCCTCCTCTGCTCCTTCTCCCAACAGTAGGGCCTCCTTCCAACAGTAGGGCCTCCTCTGCTCCTTCTCCCAACAGTAGGGCCTCCTTCCAACAGTAGGGCCTCCTCTGCGCCTTCTTCCAACAGTTGAAAATGCAGTACCCAGCTGATAACCACCCTGACAATTGCCTCTAAATTTAGCCTAAACTATACCGAAACTAATTTCACACACATAACAACAGATCAAATACATGAAGTAAAGTATGATGGGGAGAATGGGTGAGTTGATGATGAAGGGGAAGCGGATGATGCATAATTACGTAGTTACCAATTGTTAATGAAAAACAGGGTGGACCATTCTATTGTATCGATCCATTCTAATTAAAGGCATAATCTTAAAAATGGTATGATACCTATATCAGCTCACTGAATCAAAGCAGTGAGTAGTCTCCTCTGGCCTACTTGGAGAAAGCCACACTGTGAGAGAATGCGTAATTGTACATGCTGAATGGCTTTCAATATCTGGGAAAATGATCCACATTGGGAAGCAGGTAAACAAGTGTCGGGGGAATGTGGTGATGAGGATTGTGGAACCTCTACATTCCCCTTACAAGGGGAGACATGTCACCATGGACAGTTTCTTCACTTCACTGTCATTTGGTGAACAAGTTGCATGCAAAGAAAACGAGTCTGGCAGGCACCATGAACAAAGTGAGATGGGAGCTGCCTCCCTCTGAGCAAAGTAAGGCACCTGCACTGCCTTTTTCACTCCACAACGGTGCTGAAGAATGACAAGACGATGGGAAAACAACAAAAAGACAACGGGAGACTATTATGCACTACAACCAAAGGTACACTACACAACCAAAAGTATGTGGACACCTGCTTGTCAAACATCCCATTCCAAAATCATGGGCATTAATATGGAGTTGGTCTACACTTCGCTCCTGTAACAGCCTCCACTTTTCTGGGAAGGGTTTCCACGAAATGTTGGACTTGCTTCCATTCAGCCACAAGAGCTCGGGCACTGACGTTAATGTGGTTAGGCCTGGCTCGCAGTCGGCACTATAGTTAATCCGAAAGGTGTTCGATGGGGTTCGAGGTCATAGCTCTGTGCAGGTCAATTCAAGTTCTTTCACACTGATCTCAACAAAAAAATGTCTGTATGGACCTCGCTTTGTCATGGACCTCGCTTTGTCATGGACCTCGCTTTGTCATGGACCTCGCTTTGTCATGGACCTCGCTTTGTCATGGACCTCGCTTTGTCATGGACCTCGCTTTGTCATGGACCTCGCTTTGTCATGGACCTCGCTTTGTCATGGACCTCGCTTTGTCATGGACCTCGCTTTGTCATGGACCTCGCTTTGTCATGGACCTCGCTTTGTCATGGACCTCGCTTTGTCATGGACCTCGCTTTGTCATGGACCTCGCTTTGTCATGGACCTCGCTTTGTCATGGACTTCGCTTTGTCATGGACCTCGCTTTGTCATGGACCTCGCTTTGTCATGTAGAAACGGTTGCCACAAGGTTGGAAGTACAGAATCGTCTAGAATGTCAGTGTGCTGTACCGTTAAGGTCTCCCTTACCTGGAACTAAGGGGCCTAGCCCGAACCATGAAAAACAGCCCCAGACCAGTATTCCTCCTCCACCAAACTTTACAGTTGGCACTATGCATTGGGGCAGGTAGCGTTCTCCTGGCATCCGCCAAACCCAGATTCGTCCGTTGGACTGTCAGATAGTGAAGCACTCCAGAGAACGTGTTTCCACTGCTCCAGAGTCCAATGGCGGTGAGCTCTACACCAGTCCAGCCGACGCTTGGCTTGCGCATGGTGTTCTTAGGCTTGTGTGCGGCTGCTCGGCCATGGAAAACCCATTTCATGAAGCTCCAGACGAACAGTTATTGGGCTGACGTTGCTTCCAGTGACAGTTTGGAACTCAGTAGTGTTGCAACTGAGGACATAGGATTGTTACGTGCTTCAGCACTCTGCAGGCCCATTATGTGAGCTTGTGTGGCCTATGTTATACACCTGTGTGCAACGAGTGTGGATGAAATAGCCGAATCCACTAATTTGAAGGGGTGTCCACATACTTTTGTATATACAGTGCTTTCGGGAATATTCAGACCCCTTGACTTTTTCCACATTTAGTTTCGTTACAGCCTTATTCTAAAATTGATGAAATATACATTTTTCCTCAATCTACACACAATTCCCCATAATGACAAAGCGAAAACAGAAATACCTTATTTATGTAAGTCTTCAGACCCTTTGCTATGAGACTCGAAATTGAGCTCAGGTGCATCCTGTTAGCATTGATCATCCTTGAGATGTTCATACAACTTGATTGGAGTCCACCTGTGGTAAATTCAATTGATTGGACATGATTTTGAAAGGCACACACCTGTCTATATAAGGTCCCACAGTTGATACTGCCAAGCCATGAGGTCGAAAGTATTGTCCGTATAGCTCAGAGACAGCATTGTGTCGAGGCACAGATCTGGGGAAGGGTACCAAAAACTGTCTGCAGCATTCAAGGTCCCAAAGAACACAGTGGCCTCCATCATTCATAAATGGAAGAAGTTTAGAATCACATACTGTAGACTCTTCCTAGAACTGGTTGCCCAGGCCAAATGGAGCAATCAGGAGAAAATGGCCTTGGTTAAGAAGGGGCCCAAGAATCTGATGGTCAATCTGACAGAGCTCCATAGTTCCTCTGTGGAGATGCTTGTCCTTCTGGAAGGTTCTCCCATGTCTGCAGCACTCGACGGTAGAGTGGCCAGACGGAAGCCACTCCCCAGTAAAATGCACTTGACAGCCCGCTTGGAGTTTGCCAAAAGGCACCTAAAGATTCTCAGACCATGAGAAACAAGATTCTGTGGTCTGATGAAACTAAGATTGAACACTTTGGCCTGAATGCCAAGCGTCACGCCTGGAGGAAACCTGGCACCATCCCTACGGTGAAGCATTGTTGTGTCAGTATTATGCTGTGGGGATGTTTTTCAGCGGCAGGGACTGGGAAACTATTCAGGATCGAAGCAAAGATGAACGGAGCAAAGTACAGAGAGATCCTTGATGAAAATCTACTGCAAAATGCTCAGGACCTCAGTCTGCGGCGAAGGTTCACCTTCCAACAGGACAACGACCCTAACCTCACCGCCAAGACAATGCAGGAGTGGCTTCGGGACAAGTCTCTGAATGGCCTTGTGTGGCCCAGCCAGAGCCCGGACTTGTACCCGATCTAACATCTCTGGAGAGACCTGAAAATAGCTGTGCAGCAACGCTCCCCATCCAACCTGACAGAGCTTGAGAGGATCTACAGAGAAGAATGGGAGAAACTCTCCAAATACAGGTGTGCCAAGCTTGTAGCGTCATACCCTAGAAGACTCAACGCTGTAATTGCTGCCAAAGGTTCTTCAACAAAGTACTCAGTAAAGGGTCTGAATACTTATGTAAATGTGATATTAGTTTGTTTTATTTTATGTAGAGTACCAGTCAAAAGTTTGGACACCTACTCATTCAATGGTTTTTCTTTATAGTAAAAAAATATTTTCTATGTTGTATAATAATTAGTGAAGACATCAAAACTATGAAATAAAACATGGAATTATGTCGTAGCCAAAAAAAGTGTTAATTATATCAAAATATATTTTACATTTGAGGTTCTTTAATTGAAGACAGCTTTGCACACTCTTGGCATTCTCTCAACCAGCTTCACCTGGATTGCTTTTCCAACAGTCTTGAAGGAGTTCCCACATATGCTGAGCACTTGTTGACTGCTTTTCCTTTCCTCTGCGGTCCAACTCATCCCAAACCATCTCATTTGGGTTGAGGTCAGGTTGTTGTGGAGGCCAGGTCATCTGATGAAACACTTCATCACTCTCCTTGGCCAAATAGCCCTGACACAGCCTGAAGGTGTGTTTTGCGTCATTGTGCTGTTGAAAAACAAATGATAGACCCACTAAGCGCAAACCAGATGGGATGGCGTATCGCTGCAGAATGCTGTGGTAGCCATGCTGGTTGAATGTGCCTTGAATTCTTAATACATTTCTGACAGTATCACCAGAAAAGCACCATCACACCTCCTCCATGCTTCAGTGTGGGAACCACGCATGCGGAGATCATCCATTCACCTACTCTGTGTCTCACAAAGTCATGGCAGTTGGAACCTATAAATCTTACATTTGGACTCATCAGAACAAGGACTGATTTCCACCGGTCGAATGTCCATTGCTTGTGTTTCTTGGCCCAAGCAAGACTTCTTATTATTGGTGTCATTTAGTAGTGGTTTCTTTGGAGCAGTTTGACCATGAAGGCCTGATTCACGCAGTCTCCTCTGAACAGTTTTTAAAAACCTTTTTATTTAACTAGGCAAGTCAGTTAAGAACAAATTCTTAGTTTCAATGACGGCCTAGGAACAGTGGCCTTGTTCAGGGGCAGAACGACAGATTTTCACCTTGTCATCTCGGGGGTTCGATCTTGCAACCTTTCGGTTACTAGACCAACACTTTTACCAGTAGGCTACCTGCCACCCCAGTTGATATTGAGATGTGTCTGTTACTTGAACTCTGAAGCATTTATTTGGGCTGCAATTTTTGAGACTGGTAACTCGCATGAACTTATCCTCTGCAGCAGAGTTTTAACTCTGGGTCTTCCTTTCCTGGGCGGTCCTCATGAGAGCCCGTTTCATCATAGCGCTTGATGGTTTTGCGACTGCACTTGAAGAACCTTTCAAAGTTATTGACATTTGAGGTGTTCTTGCCATAATATTGACTTTTACCAAATAGGGCTATCTTCTGTATACCACCCCTACCTTGTCACACCACAACTGATGGGCTCAAAGGCATTAAGAAGGAAAGAAATTCCACAAATTAACTTTTTACAAGACACACCTTTAACAAGATTCACACAATATCAGCACGAGCTGAAAATGTACTATTTTTGACTGCTGTCACATCGACACTTATACTCATTATAATGCTATTTAGTGCTGCGTTTCAGTATTCGTCAAGGCCACGGAGCTTATAATGATGTTTCGACTACTGATATTTTCATGATTTGCCTGCGCGTTTATTGACTGTGCCTCTTGTTGGTTGGGGTATTTTTTAAATGTATTTTGTCATTATAAAAATGAGCTGTTACCGTGTTCCAACAAACATGCTTTCTGTTTCATAGTTGTAGCAAAGGCACTTGAACACTTGAATTTTGGCGTTTTTTTTTGTGTTTTTACATATAGCCGACATTAACATAAACTAGTGTGTTTATTTGAAATAAAATAAAAATCTTATTCTAATGTTACCCAAGGCCTTTGTAAACACAACCAAATAATTGTTGTTGCGATAGCATATATTAAATATTAATTAAACTGTTAGGATGTTGCAGTCAGAATGACTGCTCATTAGCTTAAAGGGGGGGTCCATTGAGCCCCAGCGGTTCTCGTGTTAAAGTGGGAGATGGTGGCTGGCTGTGTTATTGCCAGGGAAGTGATCTACAGCAGACACATTTCCACCATATTGATTAAACCTATGGTTTCTGTCCCTTTCTCTCCATCTCTCTTTGCTCTTTCTCATTTACTCTGTCTGTCACTGTACTCCCCTCTCGCTCCCTCTGTTTCGCTTACTGTCACGCATGCATTGACGCACGTGGTTTCGCCCACACACACACACACACACACACTGTCTGTCTGGCATTTCCAAAGGCCTTTTTCCAAGTACGACAGCTGAAATTCTACCAGTCTCAGCCTTTCATACAGCCCAGAGTACAATATTTTTCTCTCCTCCACTCTCGCTACCTTTCTTGTCCTCCATTCATCCTTTTTTAAATGTTATTATTATTATTTTTTTTACATGTCAATTGCCCCTCTGTTGTACAGTTTCCTAGCAAGAGAGGCCGACCGTGGTATGTGTGTGTGTGCTTGTGTGTGCGTACGTGCAGTAGGGCTGGCACAATTACTGTATAAACGTGTAACCGTCGGTTATGGATGAAGACCATAACCGTCGGTTATGGATGAAGACCATAACCGTCGGTTATGGATGAAGACCATAACCGTCGGTTATGGATGAAGACCATAACCGTCGGTTATGGATGAAGACCATAACCGTCGGTTACACGTAAAAAAAAATAACAATAATTGTTTTGTAGAACGAACAGCTGACTGAAGACGGGGCGGCCGGTCATTCGCGAGGTCGAGTCAGTTCCTGCGGTAGCATGGACTCTTTACAACGTGATGAAACTACACGCAAGGTGTTGTAGCAAACAAATCGTTGGTTGCCTAGGCGGCGCCTTCCTCCCTTCCTGCTGCAGCAGTGCACGGAAATAGAATGAGTAGAACAGGCTTGGAACCTTAACCCTGGTGATTCGAGGACGCCGTTCGGTGAATCTTTCTCCGCTCTTGGCTGCGTCACATGCAGTCTAGTGGACGAATGAAGAGCGTGTCCATTCGAACAGCTAGAGCGGTGGTTGAGTTCATTCTTGGCAGACCAATAACCGCCATCCAAAATTCCATGACTGTCACAGCCCTAATCGTGAGGGCTCGCGCGTCCGTGTGTGGCGCCGGCGGAGTAGCAGTTGCGTTCAAAGAGTGAAAGGTCTTAGGGAACGTCCACCTGGGGGAGAGCCCTGTGTGTGTGTGTGTGTGTGTGTGTGTGTGTGTGTGTGTGTGTGTGTGTGTGTGTGTGTGTGTGTGTGCGCCTGACTGACTGCATTTTGGTCTCCAGTACTAAAGCCTAGTATTTGAGGGAGCTCCTCCATACGATAATAACGTTGCTTAGTCAGAGGCAGGTCTCAGTGTTTCATCTCTAAGGCAGAAAACAGCTAAATGGAGCTCTTTGTTGTTGAGGGGTCAGGGCATCTTACTGCCTGGGGCATCGCTATGGTAATAACACACACACAGTATATCCATGGTAATGACGGCACTGGAACTCGCCTGAGTATGCAAACACTTATCTGGAAAGGCCACTCAGGGTTACATCTCTCATTCCTCTTCCTACCTCTTTTGCTCTCTCTCGCTTCCTGTCTTTCTCTTTCTCTCTTGCTCTCGTTCTCTACCTCCTCCCACTCCTTATCCCTTCCTTTGACCTTCTCCCTTTCTCCTCCCTGACTCTCTCTCCTCTGTCAACCTCTCTGACTATTTTTTTTTCTTTCTTCTTCTCCTTCTCTCATCTCTCCCCTCCTTCCTCTTCTCTGTCTGTGCAGTAAAGCTTTGACTGTGACAGATGAGTCTCTCTTGGCGTACCTTTTTAGATAATGAAGTCACTGGACACTTCTAGTCCTTGCATTTTTGTGTTAAAGCTGAGGCACACACACACACACACAACCACCCACTTGAAGCCTGGTTGTGCTTATGAAGCTACTGACCACAGCGTTCTGCTATGTGCTACCCCATTTGTTTTGATGTTGTTGGTTTAGAGTGAGAACACACACACACACACACACACACACACACACACACACACACACACACACACACACACACACACACACACACACACTCCCTTTGATTGGTCTGTGGAAATGTGTTACTCTCTCTCACTAAAAACAGAAGGCAGGAGAAAGGAACCTACAGTAGCTGGTGTCCACAGGGCCTCTCCACATCCTAGTGTCTTGGTATTTTGATTTGTTGTTCTGTTGAAACTGTGTTTTAATTAACACACAGCAGCTGGAGTGGGAATCATCCCCTGCCCGTGGTTCTCATCCTCTTTATCCCTCTCTAAATCCCCAAATGTCTCTTCTAACCCCTGCAATCCTTCCCTCTCTCTCTCCGGGCTTTTTTCCACCTGTCCCCTCCTTCCTGTCAGATCATCTCTTTATTTCTCTCTCTCTCTTTCACCCACCTCTTTATTGTGAGCTGAGTGATTTGGCCTTTCCTTGCTCTCCTTATCAGCACAGATGATCAGGAATTCTCTAGCAGTGTGACTCTGTCCGTCTGTGTGTCATTGACTAATGTCACATCCTATCTCGATGCCATCATTGTGTCACTGTAATAATGCATTAACTATCATATGGGTCACCACACATCTCCTTTCCTCCGAACATGGAAATAACAGGACAGAACAGATAGGGGCTCTGTCCCAAATGGCACCCTGTTCCCTATGTATTGCATGGGCCCTTGTCAAAAGAAGTGCAGTGCATAGGGAATAGGGTGCCATTTTGGGATGCATTCAAGGAATGGGCTGGGGATGAATGGGATGAGCTCTAAACTGTAGACAAGGCACCAATATATCTTTCTGCTCACCGTTTTTCAGATATGGCCATCGATTAGCCAGGAAGTCGGCACAAGGAAGTAGGTTTTCACGGTCTATATCAGACCCTCATGTGAATAGAAAATATGTGAATAGAGTTTTCTTGTAGACCTGTGAAAAGGTCACTTCTGGTGACTTAAAAAAATGATATTTTACTCCAAAATGCATGAAAATAAAAGTATGCTTTGCTGCTCCTCTCTCTCTCTCTCTTCACCCTGCTCTTGCTTGAACCCAGGGGTGTCAAACTAATTTCGGAGGGTCACACTTAATGTATAATACGCTGAACAAGAATATAAACACAACATGTTGGCCCCATGTTTCATGAACTGAAATAAAAGATCACAGAAATGTTCCATACGCACAAAAAGCACATTTCTCTCAAATGATGTGCATTTCTCCTTAGACAAAGATGACCCATCCACCTGACAGGTTGGCATATCAAGAAGCTGATTTAAGTGGCATGATCATTACAGAGGTGCACCTTGTGCTGGGGACAATAAAGGGCCACTCTAAAATGTGCAGTTTTGTGACACAACCCAATGCCACAGAAGTCTCAAGTTTTGAGGGAGCGTGGTATTGGCGTTCTGACTGCAGGAATGTCCACCAGAGAGCCAGAGAATTGAATGTTAATTTCTCCACCATAAGCTGCCTCAAACGCTGTTTTAGAGAATTTGGCAGTATGTCAAACCGGTTTCACAACCGCATACCATGTGTATGGCATCATGTGGGCGAGCGGTTTGCTGATGTGAACAGAGTGCCCCATGGTGCCGGTGGGGTTATGGTATGGGCAGGCATAAGCTACGGACAACGAACACAATGGCATTTTATCAACGGCAATATGAATGCACAGAGATACCGTGACAAGATCCCATTGTCGTGCCGCCTGCATCACCTCATGTTTCAGCATGATAATGCACGGCCCCATGTCGGAAGGATCCGAACATAATTCCTGTGCAGCTGAAAATGTCCCAGTTCTTCCATGGCCTGCATCGTCACCAACTGAGCATGTTTGGGATGCTCTGGATCAAATTGTTCCAGTTCCCACCAATACCCAGCAGGAGGAATGGGACAACATTTCACAGGCCACAAACAACAGCCGAATCAACTCTTATGCAAAGGAGATGTCGCGCTGCCTCAGGCAAATGGTGGTCACATCAGATACTGACTGGTTTTCTGATCCACACCCTAACCTTTTTTTAAGGTGTCTGTGACCAGCAGATGCATATTTGTATTCCCAGTTGTGAAATCAATAGATTAGGGCTTAATTAATTAAATTAACTGATTTTCCTTATATGACCTGTAACTCAGTAAAATCGTTGAAATTGTTGCATGTTGTGTTTTTACATTTTTGTTCAGAATACAGTATTTCCTTGCCCTCCAAAATATCCATCGCTTTTGGTATTTTTGACGCTCCCTGACTGTCTAGCTTCATTTCAATGACTGTTATCAAGCTGGATAGAGTGAAGAGACTATACATTTAGGTTCATTAATATTTCTACAGTTTAGATTTGGTTTGAGTCATTTCAATGTCGATTGAGAGCATTTTCCCAGCGGGGCGACGCTGCTAAATGACTATAGGGGAAACACTGCGGCTGGTCAACACTGTGGCAGGTCTCCATTCATCTCTGATAATGGCCACTGGAGATGTAGGCTCTTCTCTTCTTTCCTCTCCTCTCCTCCATCTGTCCATACTGCCATCGATCTCTGTTTTTCAACTCCGTAGCGCCAGCCTCCCCTCTGCTGTGTTGTCTTGTATGTATTTTTCTTCTGGCACATCAATTACGTTTCTTCCATCACCTGGCCTTTAGAGGGATTGTTAAATATAACTCACCAGCCTGCAGTCCTGTGTGACCTGGAAGAGAGTGTGTGTATGTGTGGGGGGGGGGGTTTTATCAGCCATCCAATCAACATCTTTCATCAGTAGATCTTTCTTTGTGTGACAAATTAAGACTGATAATTTTGTGTGTGTGTGTGTGTGCAGCCCTGGGCTCATTTCAATACGAACAGTCTCTGACATTATTTAGACCTGTTTGAAAACCTCTCTGTTGTTCTGGAGAAACTGTCAGCACATTCACCACCACTGTGTGTTATTTCTGAACGTTTGTGTATGTGCACGATTGACTATTTCCTTCAGAAGGCCTCACTTCCAGTAATGTCTTGTCTTTTTCAAAGATATCAGACTGACCATTTCTAAATCCGATATCTACTCTCTCCACCCGGGAGAGAGACACTGCTGTCCAAATCAAACACGCTTCAAAAAGGGCTATCCAGAAATCCCCTATCTGCAATTGATTGAATCCTTCAGTTAGTAGCTTGCTGCCTAACAGTGAAAGGCCCATGCAGTGTGGTGTAATGACAGTAATTACACTGAGAGTCGGGTGGAGAAGAGAGTTGGTTTGTTGTGACTGGGTCTGTGCTGCTGTTGCCTGTCTGGCCTGATCTCTCTGTGGTCGATGGCAGTAACACACTGCCACACATTGGAAATGGAGCCTCTTCTCAGGGGAGGGATCTATAGACCAACTGTGTTTGTGCCTATATGATGTCTCATTGTGCTGAGACTGTAAACATCCCACCCCAGTACTGCAGTATCACACACGCGCATGCCTCTCTCTTTCTGTCTCGCCCACATCATGTCCATCTGCTGTGCTTCGTCTTTCCGCACGTCTATCCACGGCTCTGAATTGCCATATGGCTTTGCTAACTCTACTCAAACACACCACACACACACACACACACACACACACACACACACACACACACACACACACACACACACACACACTCCTCTGCTTCGTAGTGACGGACTCTGCAGTTGAGCAGGGTGGTCTGTCTTACATCTGTACCTTAGGGAGAACTTGTATTTCAACTAATCACACTCCTGCCACTCACCTCTCACTCCAGTTGTCTCCACATACACACCCCTCTCCTCTCTCTCTCTCACTCAAATGCACACAGGCTACCCGGGTGCAATTACGATTGTGTCACATCAGCAATGTGAGAGAATAGCTTTTCCGAACCGGCGGAGTCAGATACACCCAACAGACTGGTTTCTACTTGTCCTGACTCTGTTTGAAGTCACCACATGACTTGCAGTCAGTCGGTGAGTTCATGGGTCCCCCCACAAAAGGTCACGTGTACAAGTACAGTGAAATGCCTTTCTTGTTTACTCTTTCCCGAGCATGCAGTAATCAATGTCTGTAGAAACATTTAAATTACAACCAAAACACTGGAAAAATAGAAATAAGACTGTGCGAAAGTAAGTAACCTATATACAAGGTCAGTTCCAGTACCATATTTACAATTTGCATGGACACTGGAGTGGTAGGGGTAGATATGTAAAGGGGTAAGGTGACTAGCTAGACATCAGGATATTTAATAAATAAAATATCACAATATTAGTGTTAATTTAACTCTTATAGATTTGAATTCAACACTGTTTCAGATGACATTTGGTCCCAGTCTACATGGTATTAAAGTTACTCTACAGCTAGTGTCACATTTTCAGAGTTAATTTGACTCAAAATGGTGTTAACATTCTCACTTTTTTTTTTCATTCCACTGAATTTAGTTGATTTTACACTGCAATGACTGCATCATTTTACACTCCGATTTAATTCCGACACTAGAGCTCATGGACTCCTCATAATGTTGAAAATACTCATCCTGGGTTAAAAGTCAACACTGTCATTTTTACATCCCCTTTTTAACTGTGTAGCAGCAGCGTATGTGATTTGTATGAAAGTGTGTGTGAAAATGAAGTGTGTGTTGGAGTGTAAGTGAGTGTGCATAGAGACAGTGCTAGATGAAATAGAAGGATCAATGCAGATAGTCCATGTAGTCAATTTGCTAGCTATTTAGCAATGTTATGGCTTGGGGATAGGAGCCTGTTGGTGTCAGATTTGTTGCTCCAGTACCGCTTGCCATGGGGAAGCAGATAGAACAGTCTATGGTTTGGGTGGTTGGAGTCTTTAGCGATTTTTCCCGGTTCTTCCTCTGATACCGCCTGATATAGAGGTCCTCGATGGCTGGGAGCTCTGCCCCAGGGATGTACTGGGGCCTTCCTCTGACACCGCCTGATATAGAGGTCCTCGATGGCAGGGAGCTCTGCCCCAGTGATGTACTGGGATTTCCTCTGTAGTGCCATGCAGTCAAGGGCGGTGCTGTTGCCATACCAAGCAATGATGCAGTCAGTCAATATGCTCTCAATGGTGCAGCTGTAGAACTTTTTGAGGATTTGAGGGGCCGTGCTGTTGCGCCTCCTTCACGACAACTCGTGTGAGTGGACCATTTGAAGTCCTTAATGATTTGGACACCCAGAGGAATGGAATAGCATTGGCTTGCATCCTTGGTTGAAAACCTAAGACACTCTCAAGGCAGTCATTTTGTAATAAAAAATGACTTTTATTTAAATAAAAAGCTTTTATTTAGCTAGACTTACCAAGAAAGTGTTTTAGCAAACAGTCATCTGTAGCTGTATTGAATTATCATTGCTTAGTATACAGAGTTTGTGTGTGTGTTACTAGTTTGTTCTGGTCTAGAGGTCGACCGATTTATGATTTTTCAACGCCGATACCGATTTATTGGAGGACCAAAAAAGCCGATACCGATTAATCGGCCAGTTTTTTATACATTTTTTACATTTATTTTTATAATGACAATTACAACAATACTGAATGAACACTTATTTTAACTTAATATAATACATCAATAAAATCAATTTAGCCTCAAATAAATAATGAAACATGTTCAATTTGGTTGAAATAATGCAAAAACAAAGTGTTGGAGAAGAAAGTAAAAGTGCAACATGTGCTATGTAAGAAAGCTAACGTTTCAGTTCCTTGCTCAGAACATGAGAACATATGAAAGCTGGTGGTTCATTTTAACATGAGTCTTCAATATTCCCATGTAAGAAGTTTTAGGTTGTAGTTATTATAGGAATTATAGGACTATTTCCCTCTATACCATTTGAATTTCATTAACCTTTTGACTATTGGATGTTCTTATAGGCACTTTAGTATTGCCAGTGTAACAGTATAGCTCCAGTCCCTCTCCTCGCTCCTCCCTGGGCTCGAACCAGGAACACAACGACAACAGCCACCCTCGAAGCAGTGTTACCCATGCAGAGCAAGGGGAACAACTACTAGAAGGCACAGAGCGAGTGACGTTTGAAACGCTATTAGCGCGCGCTAACTAGCTAGCCATTTCACTTCGGTTACACCAGCCTCATCTCGGGAGTTGATAGGCTTGAAGTCATAAACAGCGCAATGCTTGACGCACAACGAAGAGCTGCTGGCAGAACGCACAAAGTGCTGTTTGAATGAATGGTTACGCGCCTGCTTCTGCCTACCACCGCTCATTCAGATACTTAGATACTTGTATGCTCAGTCAGATTATATGCAGTGCAGGACACGCTAGATAATATCTTGTAATATCATCAACCATGTGTAGTTAACTAGTGATTATGATTTATTGTTTTTTATAAGAAGTTTAATGCTAACAAGCAACTTACTGTGGCTTACTGCATTCGCGTAACAGGCAGTCTCCTATAACGAAAGAGAGGCAGGTCGTTATTGCGTTGGACTAGTTAACAGTAAGGTTGCAAGATTGAATCCCCCGAGCTGACAAGGTGAAAATCTGTCGTTCTGCCCCTGAACAAGGCAGTTAACCTACTGTTCCTAGGCCGTCATTGAAAATAAGAATGTGTTCTTAACTGACTTGCCTAGTTAAATAAAGGTATAAAAATAAATACAAATTGGCGCCCAAAAATACCTGATTGTTTTGAAAACTTGAAATCGGCCCTAGTTAATCGGCCATTCCGATTAATCCGTCAACCTCCATTCCGGTCCATAGGTCTCTGTAGTTTTCAACACCCTAGGATGGCAGACAGAAACCTCTGACAGAAACAATGTCTCTTTCATTATCTTCTCCCCACATGTAGCTCAGTTGGTAGAGCATGGCGCTTGTAACGCCAGGGTAGTGGGTTCGATTCCCGGGACCACCCATATGTAGAATGTATGCACACATGACTGTAAGTCGCTTTGGATGAAAGCGTCTGCTAAATGGCATATATTATATTATTATACATCAGATGTGATAAACACAGCTCTGTTGCTCCAGTCATGCTGTCATGGAGCTGCAACACACACACACACACACACACACACCGTAAGCACGGACCCACACACACACACACACACACACACACACACACACACACACACACCACCGGTGTTGAGATCGAGTGTGATGCCACAGTGACATTTAGCGGAGACCTAATTGGAGTACCAAGAGACAACCAACACTCAAGTCTTGGGTTGGGGCTTTTTGCTATCAACCTGGGTTCACTGGTTCACCAAATGCCTGGTAACTTGACACACACACGTCTTTTCTCATACATATCCTACATATACCTGTTGTATGCAGATATGTTGTGTATATAGGGATATTAGTCTATTATTAGTCTATGACTATTAGTCAAATGGGGTGCGGTTTGGAACTGACAGAGGATATAAGTACCATTACTCAGCCACACCAGTGTGCGGTTGGAATAACTGCGTATGTGTGCGAGATAATATGCAATGCTTGTGTTGACATTGTGAAAGAGCTAACTGCAGGGGAGCTGTACAAAATAGTGTTTCTGCAATCTGCGTTGTGTTTGTACAGAATGTGTCTGTGTGTTTGGACATAGAGGAGGACAGTGAAGTGGATGGATGGTCACAGCAGACTTCTAATGCAGTAGTCCCCCACTGGCCCTGTATACACCACACCCACTTCAATCCTTCTTCCCTGAGAGGTGTGAAAGAGAAGAAAAAAAATACTTCTCTCAGTCTCCGTGATTCTCGTGGAATCTCCATGACAATGTGGCTGCATTTGAGAGGGAGAGAGAAAATATTTATATATTTAACTGTTCTTATCAAGGTCCAAAAAGGCACGTCCATTCTTTTGGTGAGGAGTCCAATACACCCCTCAGTGACGCCTTTTACTACACAAGCCAGATACCCTTTTGATTTATGATCTCCTATGAAGTGACATAGCAGTTTATGGTACAGAATAGTGTTTTACTAACCTCACCAATGTCATTCCAGCCTACAGCAGCCCTGCCCTTTCAATCACACTCTGTCGTTCTAAAAGAGGAAACTAGTCATGTAATTAATTGGTATACTATTGAGTTAGCTCACTATTACAGTCGTTACATAGATTGGTACAGTTGAAGTCGAAGTTTACATTGTAGCGATGAGTTGTAGCGATGAGACAGAAAAGTTGTGGGCAGAACTGAAAAAGCATGTGTGAGCAAGGAGGCCAACAAACCCTGACTCGGTTACACCAGCTCTGTAAGGAGGAATGGGCCAAAATTCACCCAACTTATTGTGGGAAGCTTGTGGAAGGCTACCTGAAGCGTTTGACCCAAGTTAAACAATTTGAAGGCAATGCTACCAAATACTATTTGAGTGTATGTAAACTTCTGACCCACTGGGAATGTGATGAAGGAAATAACAGCTGAAATAAATCATTCTTCCTACTATTATCCTGACATTTCACATACTTAAAATAAAGTTGTGATCCCAACTGAGTGGTGGACAGGGAATTTTTACTAGGATTATGTCAGGAATTGTGAAAAACTGAGTTTAAATGTGTTTGGCTAAAGTGTATGTAAACTTCCTACTTCAACTGTATATAAGTAGTAGTGTGGTTATTAAGACGCAAGACAATTCAGTGATGACCTCAGTGGTGAAAAAAGTACCCAATTTGTCAAACTGCTATTTATTTATTTTTTATTTATCCTTTATTTAACTAGGCATACTTGAGTAGAAGTAAAGATACCTTTTAATAGAAAAGGTCTCACTCAAGTGAACGTCCTAAAGTAAGAGTAAGTATAAAACTAAATGTAATAGCTAAAATCTTAAGAATATAAAGTAAAAGTATAAATCATTTCACATTCATACTAAGACTGCACAATTTTCTAGTTTTTTGTCATTTAAGGATAGCCACACTTCAACAGTTTTACTATCATTTAAAAACGAAGCATTTGTGCTTAGTAAGTCCACCAGATCAGAAGCTGTACGGATGACCAGAGATGTTCTCTTGATAAGTGTGTGAATTGGACAATATTCCTGCCCTGCTAAGCATTCGTAATGTATAGAGTACTTTTGGGTGTCAGGGAAAACGTATGGGAGTAAAAAATACATTGTTTTTCAGAATGTAGTGGAGAAAAAGTCAAACTGGTCAAAAATATAAAGAGTAAAGTACAGATACCCCAAACAACTACTTACGTAAGTGGTACTTTAAAGTACTTCACACCACTGCATGTCAGGCTATAGCCATAGCTATCCTCAAGACAATATGAAAATAATAATGTATTGTCTGGCTGTAGCCAATGGCCATATTGTTTGACTTTTTATTTAACCAAACCCAATTAGTCCATTAAAAGTGTGTTTTTTTCCAGTTTTTTTATAGATCCTGTTATGGTGATGCTCATTTCTGTTCTGTATGTTATCGTCTTGTTAAGACCTGGGAGAACGGCTGTTAGATTCTGCTAACGAGCTGCAGTGCGTTTTTAAACAGGCGTGTATGTTATGAGACGCGGTGTGTGTTTTCCTGTCTGTCAGTTGACTGGGAACAGATGTTACTGCAAAAGCGTTCACACGTACGCGACACGACTCTCTGAAATGGTGCGGTATTGTGACTCCGACTTATAGCTGCACAACATCAGGCCAGAATATTGGTAACAGACTGATCAGCTGAAATTGCTGCATTATTACTTGAATAAATAATAACCACCCCCCTCTTCTCCAGGCGTGCCCCCGTCATCGTCTCCTCTGAAAGGAAGAGGAAGTGATGTCACGTCACCACAACCGCTTCGAGAGGGAGTACCGCGGGATGCCGTGGGAGAGGCGGGACATCATCCGTCCGACTGGCCTCCTCAACGGATCGGGAGCCAATAACAGCTGCCCAGCCGTCAACGGTAACAATCGCCCGGGACTCCTCCCACTGCCCGTCATCCCTTCCCTCTTGCCAACCCCGGTTACGGTTGCCGTAACGACATCGAGTGGTGGTGACATGGTTGTCAAGCGTCAAGGAGGCGTCACAGTCACGGCCGCTGGGGCTGCCAAGGTAAGAACACACGGGTCCTCTTTCTCTCTCCGTCCACGCCAAAACCATTTACCTCCCTCCTCATTATACACTCTGTCTCCACTTTCCAACTCTTACCATTCTCTCCATGCAAATCTTTTTTTCTCTGCCCCCCCTCCCGCCACTCTCCAACTCTTCTCATCTCAATCCCGCCAAGCCGTTTAGCTGCGTCTCTCTCTCTCTCTCTCTCTGTCTCTCTGTCTCTCTGTCTCTCTGTCTCTCTGTCTCTCTGTCTCTCTGTCTGTCTCTTTCTCTCTGTCTGTCTCTTTCTCTCTCTCTTTCTCTGTCTGTCTCTTTCTCTCTCTTTCTCTCTGTCTCTCTGTCTCTCTGTCTCTCCTCTCTCTCTCACACACAAATGGCTGGCTTGTTCCCTCTTTTCTCCTCCTCACTACTTTTCTACTCTCATTATGTAAATTACCTGAGGCAGCAGTTGAGATGTGGCCAAGCTGTAGGTGCTTACAAAGCTCTGAGCTTGGACAGGGTTTACAGGCATGTGCTTTCCAATATGTGGAATACTTACTATAAACTTACGTTATTATGAACTTTGTTGGATAAACTAAAAAAGATCCTGTAGTGTTTTTGTCTTTTCCCCCTGATAGCTGTTTTTCTGCTAGCTCTTTTTCATTGTAATGACCAACCCTTACTCAAAACTGGAATCTGAAAAGTTCTACGCCCTAGTACCACTTTGAGATTTGACCTCTTACGTTTACTTTTATGCAGTGAGTTCACTGTGAGTTTTCTCTTCTCTCCTGTAGCCCAAGGAGTTACCTAGATACTCTGAGAGAGGCAGCTTCACCAAATGAAGTTAGAAAACCAAGCCTCCTCCCTTCTCCTGGCTCTGCTAGTTCGACCACCATTCATCTTTCTCTTACTTTTTTCTGCAATATCACATCACTTTACTTTCATTTAACTCTACAGGGCCTGAGCTTCTCTCCAGCCTCTCTCACCCCCACATCACTCCTTTACCATTACATGGGCTTTGTTTTCTCTTTCTCTTTCTTTCCCCCCACATTATCGCATTCGCTCTCTCGCTCTGTCTCTCTCGCTCTGTCTCTCTCGCCGTCTCTCTCGCAGTCTCTCTCGCCGTCTCTCTCGCCGTCTCTCTCGCCGTCTCTCTCGCCGTCTCTCTCGCCGTCTCTCTCGCCGTCTCTCTCGCCGTCTCTCTCGCCGTCTCTCTCGCCGTCTCTCTCGCCGTCTCTCTCGCCGTCTCTCTCGCCGTCTCTCTCGCCGTCTCTCTCGCCGTCTCTCTCGCCGTCTCTCTCGCCGTCTCTCTCGCGTCTCTCTCGCCGTCTCTCTCCCCGTCTCTCTCGCCGTCTCTCTCGCCGTCTCTCTCGCCGTCTCTCTCGCCGTCTCTCTCGCCGTCTCTCTCGCCGTCTCTCTCGCGTCGTCTCTCTCGCCGTCTCTCTCTCGCCGTTTCTCTCTCGCCGTTTCTCTCTCGCCGTTTCTCTCTCGCCGTTTCTCTCTCGCAGTTTCTCTCTCGCAGTTTCTCTCTCGCAGTTTCTCTCTCGCAGTTTCTCTCTCTCGCAGTTTCTCTCTCTCTCTCGCAGTTTCTCTCTCTCTCTCGCAGTTTCTCTCTCTCTCTCGCAGTTTCTCTCTCTCTCTCTCGCAGTTTCTCTCTCTCTCTCGCAGTTTCTCTCTCTCTCTCGCAGTTTCTCTCTCTCTCTCGCAGTTTCTCTCTCTCTCTCGCAGTTTCTCTCTCTCTCTCGCAGTTTCTCTCTCTCTCTCGCAGTTTCTCTCTCTCTCTCGCAGTTTCTCTCTCTCTCTCGCAGTTTCTCTCTCTCTCTCGCAGTTCTCTCTCTCTCTCGCAGTTTCTCTCTCTCTCTCGCAGTTTCTCTCTCTCTCGCCGTTTCTCTCTCTCTCTCTCTCTCTCGCCGTTTCTCTCTCTCTCTCTCTCTCTCTCTCGTTTCTCTCTCTCTCTCTCTCTCTCTCTCTCTCTCTCTCTCTCTCTCTCTCTCTCTTGTCTCTCTCTCTCTCTCTCTCTCTCGTCTCTCTCTCTCTCTCTCTCTCTCTCTCGCCGTCTCTCTCGCCGTCTCTCTCTCTCTCGCCGTCTCTCTCTCTCGCTCTCTCGCCGTCTCTCTCTCTCTCGCTCTCTCGCCGTCTCTCTCTCTCGCTCTTCGCCGTCTCTCTCTCTCTCGCTCTCGCCGTCTCTCTCTCTCTCGCTCTCTCGTCTCTCTCTCTCGCTCTCTCGCCGTCTCTCTCTCTCTCGCTCTCTCGCTCTCTCGCCGTCTCTCTCTCTCTCTCGCTCTCTCGCCGTCTCTCTCTCTCTCGCTCTTCGCCGTCTCTCTCTCTCTCGCTCTCTCGCTTTCTCTCTCTCTCTCGCTCTCGCTCGTCTCTCTCTCTCTCTCGCTCTCTCGCCGTCTCTCTCTCTTTCGCTCTCTCGCCCTCTCTCTCGCTCTCTCGCCGTCTCTCTCTCTCTCGCCGTCTCTCTCTCGCTCTCTCGCCGTCTCTCTCTCTCGCTCTCTCGCCGTCTCTCTCTCTCGCTCTCTCGCCGTCTCTCTCTCGCGCTCTCTCGCCGTCTCTCTCTCGCGCTCTCTCGCCGTCTCTCTCTCTCTCGCTCTCTCGCCGTATCTCTCTCTCTCTCGCTCTCTCGCCGTCTCTCTCTCTCACTGTCTCGCTCTCTCTCACTGTCTGTCTCTCTCTGTCTCCTCTGCCAGGCAGTAGTGGTAAACAAGACTGCAGTAATGCTGCTGCTAAGTGAGCATCATTAGATGGTTGAGAGAACTCTCTGACCACAGAAATGTTAAATCTCCTCCGGCAGCCAAGTGGCCTCTTTTTGTCTGCTGAATAATGACATGTATCCGGAACAGAACTCTCAGCAGCCACCGTCTCCCACCATGGCTATTGTCATCAGTCAATGGCTGCCAATGTGATTAGGACCACTCAATATGGCTGCCATGCATATAGCTTCAGTAGCTCGGCTGGTCTGACATGTGTGTCAGATACATGGACGGTTGATAATCAGTGTGTGTGTGGGAGGAGGGTGTGTGTGTTAGGGAGCGAACCTCCACCAGATGCTGGCCTGTCTGCTCGTGTTTAGTCAGGGGTTTAACTCTCTCCTGTGTGTTGTCTTCGACACTTCGTTGTAACCTTTTCTAGCAGCATATAGAATAGCATCATTAAATAGATTCTCCTGTACATTTGTATACATTTGTGATCCCCGAAAATTGCATACTATGTTGCATATGTGCAGATACGTGCACCACGTAACTGCGCTCTCTCTCACGCTCTCTCTCTCTGCTGTGTGTGTGTATCTTGCTAGTGGTCACTCATGGCGAGGGGCTGGAACTTTAATTGCTAGGCGGCTTTCCCACGTGGTAGAAATGTAGGGAAAATGGCGCTGCACAGCTTCTAGTAAACAGTTGCTTTCAAACTAGGGATTTTGTGGCTTTTGGAGTAAAACAGTAATTCTGCTCATTGATTATGCATGTATGAACTACACATTGACACATTCGGCCCAAAGCGGGAGGTTTAAAAAAGAATACTTACTCGTCGCCATCCGGAGCATGTCTCTAAACAGGAAACACCTAGAGGCGTAAGCTGATGTTTAATAATGGCCTAATGGAACACAGAAACACACACTGGACATCCACAGGCCTTCGAGCCACCTCTCTCTCATTGTCACCTGCCATCAAAGCAGCTCTGCTCTGAGTCTCAGTGTATCTGTCCAGCAGTTTGTATGTGCATGTGTTTGTCAGGCAGAGGGATGCTGTTGGCTCTCTGTCCTGGCGCTAGCCTGTTGCTCACTTAAAGGGATACTTTGGGATGTTGCCAATTAAGCCATTTATCTACCTCCCCAGAGTCCGATGAACTCGTGGATACTGTTTTTTATGTCTCTGCGTGCCATTTGAAGGAAGTTGCTAACTAGCGTTAGCGCCATGACTGGAGGCCTATGGGAACAGCGTGCATGCTCTGGAGAAGTAGATAAAAGGGGCTTCATTGCCCAAAGTATCCCTTTAAGACCTGACAGGCTGTATTGATGTATGCTGTGAGGATATCTCTCAGCTGTTCTCAGTGTGTGTGTGTTAAGGTTGGGCGATAACGACGATTGACCGACATCGGCGATGGTGACGACATTGTGATGTGACAGACAATGGGTTAGCATATTTGAACTTGACTGTCACCGCACAGTAAAGAACGGCGTCTCGCAGCACATAGCAGGGCAGCACACAAGTGACATTCTGAGTAGTTTGCCTATTCCTAGTTTCTATAGCCTATTTCAATAAATATGTTCTATACAGAACACAGGAGAGGAATGTAGGCCAGACAGAGTGGAGAATTCCACCAAAGCAGCACAAAATGTCCAGTCCGAAAATGTTCTCGTTCTCTCTGATGCATGGATCTTAGACAAGTTTTCTGAGCAAAAAAAAACGATTTAAAAAAATGTATTATTGTTGGACATAATACACTAAAAACACCAGGAAATCAGCTCCAAGTGATTTTAATTAACAAAATCTGTTCCCAAATGTTCTCACGCATAATAGAGAGAAACGTGATCGTGAAATTGTTATGTTTTAGTCAAACATTATACTGTATCTGCCATCTACAAATTATTTGTATTTATGTTCAGGCCCCCCAACCGTCTTCTCAAGAAAAAATCGGCCCGCGGCTGCATCTCGTTGATGATCCCTGGACTAAGCAATTTTATTTTTTACTACGGACATTCCTTAACTATCTTGTGTCTAGCGGTTAAGAAAAAAAAAGTAGCCTATAGTCCCGTCTCTCACCATTCGATAGGCTATGAATATGACTTTGGTTCATAGGCTACGCTTTCATCATTTTTATACAAGGATTTCTCCCGTTCAAACAATGAATGTAACAGAGTTCAATCTCAAAAGGTTGTTTGAATAGCTTAAAAACACAAGGTAGCCAGGGGACTAATAATGAGAGATAACAAACAATATCAATAGCCAATCTACTCTTTTCGTATTATTCTTTACGTAAATCCAAACACTCCATTTAGTATGATACGTTTAATATGGTATGTATTCATTTTTGATGTCCAACAATTATTATGTAGATATAATATGAATTGTAATTTGTGACATATGTAACGAATTTTCAAAACGTAAAATATGTTACAAATTTGCCAAATGTACAATATGTTATGAATTTACAGAATGTATGTTATGTCATGAATTCCAGCTAGCTCGCTCATCTTAGCTAGGTGTTATGGTTAAGGTTAGGGTCAAGGTTTGGGGAAGGATTAGCTAAAAGGGTTAGGGCTAGGTGACTAGTTAAGGGTTAGCTAACATGCTAAGTAGTTGTAAAGTAGCTAAAAAGTATTTGGAAGTTTGTAAATTAGGGGGACAATGTAAAGTTGTCCATGATGAGATTTGAACTCTCAACCTTGGGTTGCTAAAGGTTCGCATTATACGCACAGCCATCCACTACGACCAACCATCCTCTTTGTTTTTTGCCTTTATGTAGCCATATCAAACTAAACATATCATACAGTACTAAATGGAGAATCCCAGATAAACGTACAGAATAATACGAAATGCTCTGAGACCAGGTTGCAATAGCCTAAAAAAAAAAGAAGTAGTTTAAGCTTATTAAGAAAGAAATGATCCATGTGGGCCAGGAAAACCAAAGGGCCAATAACCTATCCTCCTACTAGTCTTATCATAAAAGCTTTAAGACAAGTTAGTTATGTTCAGGCCTAAGAAGGTGTTGTCTTGAAGTTGACAAAAAGAAGAAGAAAAAAATAATGAAAGTTCATAGGCTATTCTCAATCACAGCTTTATGAAACAGATAATATTGCAATGAAACAGCAGGGAGCAGGTCTCGAACCCTCGACCTTCAAGCCCGAGGTCCGGCGCGCTATCGACTGTGCTGCAAAAGCATGTTCGCGCTGCAGGGTCGATTTCCGCGCTTATAAACCCAGGGTCGTTACAATATTATTTATTTACTGATGCAAATAAAGCAATTATTATTCAGTTCTGAAGACTGTAGACTGCTTCTATCCAGCTCATGCTTTATAACCCAACTCATTACGGTAAGACAGTTCCTCATCAGACTGTCACGGCTCCATCATGTGGGAGGGACACACACACAAACGTGTTCCATGCTGAAGCTCCTCCTCCAGAAAGGAATATAAGGAAAGATTTGCCTGCACTTATCCTCTGTCCAGGCTTTCAACAGTATTATCTTTCATCATGATTCATCCAGTTGTAGCATTCAATTTCGTGATGTAGGTATGGTTGGCCATTAGGGGCCTATACCATCGTATATCACAATGTTTTATGGGTACATAATCCCGATAGGACAAAGGTTGACATTGCCCAGCTCGTGGGTATGGGCTGGGTGTGTGTACACGGGCCCGTGGATTGGGTTTGTGTGGGCCTGTGAGCTTTGCCATTGTGTGTGTGCGTGTACAGTATGCGTGAGTTTGTATTTTTGTGCATATTTCGACAGTATGAGTGCCTGCATGTGTGTATTTGGTGTTTGCGTGTATATCATCTTTAGCTAGCTATGACATAAACACACGTGTCTGCTTCCCTGGTTTGCACGTCTGTCTGTGCGTTAGCAAGGCGTGATGAAGTGCCGTGTACCGAGACTGTAAGAGTACCATCTGGCCACGATGTCCATCGTGATGTACAGCTAGCCACGTGGAACACCTCACTACACTTAGGGTAGGAGAGGACTTCTAAATGAGCTACCTTATTTATCCAAGTGTTTTTTTTCTCAATTCATTTGTATGTATTTTCACTTTGTTTCCGGCGCCGGGATCTGTTTATACAGATGTATCCTTGGCCGTTGACACCACAACACTATTTCTGTTTTCAGGTGATGAATAGCATGTAATGGCTTTCGCTGGGGTCATTTTGGTTTTAGTCAAAGCGAAAGCAGCGCGGCAATCAGGGTTTATTTGGGTCAGGGACTGACTAACACAGGCCATTCACTTTCATAGATTCATGAAGTAGGCCTAATTACCCACAACAGGAAAGATGGACAGTTGAACCTGCTGTGTAGAAGAGGTATTGGCCTTTAGCTAGAGGTAACATTATGTACACATTTTCTATAGAATGTTCTTGGATGTTTCTATTTTCAGAATGATATTTGGAGTTTGAGGTGTTATCAGGTTTAAAGCCATGTTGGATGTTTTTATTTTCAGAATGATATTTGGTGTTTGTGTTTGAGGGTGGCATCAGTTTTAAAGCCAGTTTGGATGGATCGTTTTAATTTGTCAATGCTAAAATGTATATTCCAGAGAAATCTCTTTCCCATGGTTGGTTGGATAACCGATTGATACATGCTGTGTATTTCAGGATCTAGAGCTCTAATGCCCTAGTTTCACAGGCTAATCCCTGTTCCCTGATTAATATGTTTAACCTCTTCAGCATCACAATATAAAACCTACATTTGACTGGTTTTCTGTTCCATTGCAAAGGGTTTTCTTTTATAATAAAAAAAAAAAAAATGTTTCTATTGCATTTCTACTGGTTCTTAAGTTCTATTCATACTGGTTTTCTGTTTCATTCCTACAGGCTTTCTGTTCCATTTCTACTAGCTTTCTGTTCCATTTCTACTAGCTTTCTGTTCCATTTCTACTAGTTTCCTGTTCCATTTCTACTAGCTTCCTGTTCCATTTGTAGTAGCTTTGTGTTCCATTTCTACTAGCTTTCTGTTCCATTTCTACTAGCTTTCTGTTCCATTTCTACTAGCTTTCTGTTCCATTTCTACTAGCTTTCTGTTCCATTTCTACTAGCTTCCTGTTCCATTTCTACTAGCTTCGTGTTCCATTTCTACTAGCTTTCTGTTCCATTTCTACTAGCTTCCTGTTCCATTTCTACTAGCTTCCTGTTCCATTTCTACTAGCTCCCTGTTCCATTTCTACTAGCTCCCTGTTCCATTTCTACTAGCTTCGTGTTCCATTTCTACTAGCTTCCTGTTCCATTTCTACTAGCTTCCTGTTCCATTTCTACTAGCTTCCTGTTCCATTTCTACTAGCTTCCTGTTCCATTTCTACTAGCTTCCTGTTCCATTTCTACTAGCTTCCTGTTCCATTTCTACTAGCTTCCTGTTCCATTTCTACTAGCTTCCTGTTCCATTTCTACTAGCTTCGTGTTCCATTTCTACTAGCTTCGTGTTCCATTTCTACTAGCGGCCTGTTCCATTTCTACTAGCGGCCTGTTCCATCTCTACTAGCTTCGTGTTCCATTTCTACTAGCGTCCTGTTCCATTTCCATTTCTAGTAGTTTTTCCCCTTGCTCTGCATGGGTAACGCTGCTTCGAGGGTGGCTGTTGTCGTTGTGTTACTGGTTCGAGCCCAGGTAGGGGCGAGGAGATGGACGGAAGCTATACTGTTACACTGGCAATACTAAAGTGCCTATAAGAACATTCACTAGTCAAAGGTATATGAAATAAAAATGGTATAGAGAGAAATAGTCCTCTTATCTATAATAACTACAACCTAAAACTTCTTACCTGGGAATATTGAAGACTCATGTTAAAAGGAACCACCAGCTTTCATATGTTCTCATTTTCTGAGCAAGGAACTTAAACGTTAGCTTTCTTACATGGCACAAATTGCACTTTTACTTTCTTCTCCAACACTTTGTTTTTGCTTTATTTAAACCAAATTGAACATGTTTCATTATTTATTTGAGGCTAAATTGATTTTATTGATGTATTATATAAAGTTAAAATAAGTGTTCGGCAGGGTAGCCTAGTGGTTAGAGGGTTCGGCTAGTAACCGGAAGGTTGCAAGTTCAAATCCCCGAGCTGACAAGGTACAAATCTGTCGTTCTGCCCCTGAACAGGCAGTTAACCCAGTGTTCCTAGGCCGTCATTGAAAATAAGAATTTGTTCTTAACTGACTTGCCTGGTTAAATAAAGGTTTAAAAATGGCATTTAAATGGCATATATATATATATATATATATATATATAAAAATGGTTGTAAATGTCATTGTTACAAATAACAAAAATCGTCCGATTAATCAGTATTGGCTTTGTTGGTCCTCCAATAATCGGTATCGCCATTGGAAAATCATAATCGGTCGACCTCTAGTTTAGACCATGATGGGGTCCACATCAACAACAAACTAAGGAACTTGAAGCTCTCATCCTGCTCCATTACAGCCCGTTGATGAGAATGGGGGCATGCTCGGTCCTCCCTGTAGTCCACAGTCATCTCCTTTGTCTTGATCACATTGAGGGAGAGGTTGTTATCCTGGCACCACACTGCCAGGTCTCTGATCTCCTCCCTGTAGGCTGTCTCATCGTTGTCCGTGATCAGGCCTACCACTGTTGTGTCATCAGCAAACTTAATGATGGTGTTGGAGTCGTGCTTGGCCATGCAGTCATGGGTGACTGAGCACGCACCGCTGAGGGGCCCCCATGCTGAGGATCAGCGTGGCGGATGTGTTGTTACCTACCCTTACCACCAACCCATTTTAAATTCAGGCTGTAACACCGCAAAACGTGTAAAAAGTCAAGTGGTGTGAATACTTTCTGAAGGAACTTTATATAGTCTTGCAGTATTGGCAGGTCACCTTTAAAAATATATATATATATTTTATACCTTAACGGAACATCCTGGTTTATATAAAGGTGATATTTAATATAGACTAACCAGTAAAAGCAACATGAATAGAATGCCATACCTTGTACACATGAAAATGTTTGTCCTCCTCACACAGTGGCAGAGAAGTGCTAACTCCCCTTGTATATCATTGATTGGCGGCAGGGCAGGTTGGGTACTTCAGTGCTGTGAGCAGCAGACCCCCCCTCCTGGTTGTGATGCAACATGCTATCTACAACACAGCAGGAGGCTACTGCCTCTCTCTGACACCGCTCGTCAACAAGGAGAGAAAGTTCACAATAACCCATTCATTCTCTACCGTAATTACTCTGTGGCCATGTTAAGATGTCCACAGTAGTAGGCCTAACATGGGCTACCTCCCTGGAAGAAACTATTGTTTGAAAAGCACAAGAACAAAACAGCCAGTACAAATGTCAAAATATGTAATTGACTTGCGTGGTTTTGCAGTTTGCAGTACCCCACAACTAGCAACAACTGTCATTGTCATTAGCTAGCTAGTTGCGTTGTTAGTGATTTTTAGCTTGTGAATTATGTTGGCTATCAAGCTAAGTAACCCCCAGCAAACTCATAGTCCAGTACCTGAGACGGATGAAACTTGTTGGCTAGGGAGATTAAATAGTCTACTTAGGCCTGCTCGCTAGCCATCTAGATACCTTTAGCTTACTAATTTACTAGCGAGTGTCACTAATGAGCTAGTTAGCTAATAATGACAATATGACCTGTTGCTTCTCGTGGTGTAGTGTGGAAAAAGCACACGTATGTATGTATATAATATATATATATATATATATATATATATATATTTTACATTTGTACTGGCAATTGTTGTTTTGTTTGTTTGTTTTTGCTTAGTGACATTGCAACTTTCTTATTTTTGTTATTTAACTATTCAGTTAACCCAGTCCAGGAGATACTGAGAGAATTTGCGGACTCGCGGATAGGGAGCCTCAGAAGAAAAAATGTGGTCATGGATCAAGAGCCACTCCCTTTTCAATACGGTACTAGTAGCTGAAAGTAAATTGAAAACAGTACTCTGTATCACCTTTGAGTTGAACACATCAGGGTTCCTTCTATTCTCTAGCATCTCCTTGCACAGACATATCCTTGACTGTGGCTGGCAGGTGTATTTTATAATATAAACCCTGCCTGTGTCTCAATACCGATGTAGGAAAAACACAGAATAGATCCGGCCAATAAGAAGATATGAATGATGAAATCACAGCATCTTTATTGAGGATGCGGCGAGAGCAAAGAGAGATTTAAACATTTTTTTGAATAATGTGATAACCTTGCTGCTAGGTTGCAGTGAAATGTACTGAAAGTGAGATGATTAAAGTTTAAAGAGACTCCCACCAGGGAAACTGAACAGAAAGGAAAAAGAAAAAGAGAGAGAGAGAGAGGAATGGCGGGTGAGACGAGCTTCTGAATTAGGCTCAGATAAAAAAAAAAAGGAAATCCACTACAATAGTTCCTTCAAATGATGGAAGATCTAGCACAGATAAGATGAAGCTTTTCATTTCTAAAGCACACAGGCTCACCATGAGGTGGTTAAATAGAAACCAGCTTCCTTATGGAAACTGCCACGAGCTGAACAGCCATTCAACTGAGGAAGATATATTGATTCATGACTTGCATAAATATTATTATACAGCTCTTGCCTCTCTCACATGCAGCTTTGATAACTTATATCTTTAATATCACACTGATTTTTTTTGTTGGGTTGAATGGCTGAATAGTAATTAGTGTGTCTTATTCTGATTCACTGTTGATTTTATCGTTGTGGAAGACACTACTATTTCTCTTGACCTGGACAAACAAATGTGTTTTATTTGTCCTTGGTTTAAAAACGGATATTATTTTTTAAATTGAAGATATTTGTGGTTCTATTAGGGAAACCTGTCTCATTATGGCTGAATGTGATATCCACCTGGCTAGAAACCAAATGGTAAAGTGTTGTATTCACATATGCTTATATTGACATTTGGAAATATTTATGGTGGATTCATTTCTTATCTGGAGCAAAGCTTTCCTGTCCTGAAGTATACTGTAGCGGTAAACACAAACTAGCTGAATGGACGCATGTTGAAAGCATGATGCATCGTGGACGTCTGTATTTGACGAAGCCGTTAAATGTACAGAGTGTGAATAGGCTATAGTCTTCGTATTCGTGTTGCTGTTGATGCTATCTTATTAAAGGTTCTATTACGGTCACAGTTTGCTTTGGCAATTGAAGTTCTCACCCTTTTCATACCAGTAAATTATCTTGAATTGAATTGATAGTAATGTACTTCACAGGGCACAGCATGGCCATTTCTGGAGGAAATTTACAGCCTCTTATTCCATAAATATTAATGGTCGGAGAGGAATCCTATTCCCCCCGTTTTAACGGCGGAGCCTTGAAGCTTAATTTACTATTCATATGTTGATTACGTTAAACCTAAAAGTAATTTTGACAGTCAGAGTCTTGGCTCCCCCTGTGTTTCCCCTCAGTCTTTCTTACCTCTACCTCACTTTTCTCTCGCAGTTTTACATTTCAATGTCTACACGAACGATTGCAAAATCCATAGACGTGGAGAAGCTCCTCACCAAAGCTTTGTTTGTGGGACATGCATTATCCATGAATTGCATGATAGGCCGATGGATCTCCCACTGTTGTGGAGCGAAGCAGAACACTTCTCTCTCTTTATGCTGTCCGGCTGATCAATGCGTGTCAGTCTGAATGAAGACAACCTTCAGAGTACAGAATACTCCGGGATCTCGATTCCAGTCCCCAGAGAAATAGCTTGGTAACACACTCATATTAAACCTTTTTTTTTATCTTCAATCTATCCTTCATATAAGAACTAGCTTTTTGGAGCAATTATTTTTATCTGCACGTTAGACCACTATTGTATGGCATTAAAACTTATAGAATTACGTCTGACGTGTCAATGAATTTGAGTTGTTGGTTATCGTAAACCATATTTTCTCCTGCCGGTTATGTACCTTTTTTTGGTTCTTGGGGGTAACTTGCTTATGAATATGACGAGGATTAGCCTGACTATAACATTTCCCCAAATATTTCCTCTCAATTTGCCATACAGTAGAGCCGCCGTAATCTTTCAGAAACACACATAAATGCATGTCTTATCCTCTGATATCCTCTCCCAGGCATCCAGAGCAGGACAATAAGAGCTCTGGGATCGCCAGGTTCTTTAGTTGATTGAATCGAGATGTTGGTTAGGATGACACATGGAAAGAGTTGAGTGTTGAGGAGGACCAGTGATCGCCGTGTTTACTCTGGTCGATAGCCCCAGGGTGTTAAAATGTGGAGCCCTCCATTTGCTGCAGCATGTGGACAGCATTAAGATTCTCCATTCAAACCAGACCGTCCATGATGACTAGATCTGTATGGAACATGGTTCCTTATTAGCAATTAGTAACCTGAAACAGCCACAAACTGAACACTCCCATGACACGCACAGGCCTGTATCAGAACTCTCCCATTCCATACTTTGCTATGCTGATCATTGCACACACCATGTAGCCCGGGGGCCTTAGAAATGTCTCCCTAAGAACTCTAAAGATGTATTTTCTAAAGCTGCCACCTTAACCTTGTCGTTCTAGTATTGTTGTTTCATATATACACTACCGTTCAAAAGATTGGGGTCACTTAATCTTTTCTTTTTATTGGCCAGTCTGAGATATCGCCTCTTCACTGTTGACTGGTTGAGACTGGTGTTTTGCGGGGACTATGTAATGAACCTGCCGGTTGAGGACTTGTGACGTGTCTGTTTCTCAAACTAGACACTCTAATGTACTTGTCTTCTTGCTCAGTTGTGCCCCGGGGCCTCTCACTCCTCTTTCTATTCTGGTTAGAGACAGTTTGCGCTGTTCTGTGAAGGGAGTAATACACATCGTTGTACGAGATCTTCAGTTTCTTGGCAATTTCTTGCATGGAATAGCCTTAATTTCTCAGAACAAGAATAGACTGACGAGTTTCAGAAGAAAGTTATTTGTTTCTAGACATTTTGAGCCTGTAATCGAACCCACCAATGCTGATGCTCCAGATACTCAACTGGTTTAAAGAAGGCCAGTTGTATTGCTTCTTTAATCAGCACAACCGTTTTCAGCTGTGCTAACATAATTGCAAAAAGGTTTTCTAATGATCAATTCGCCTTTTAAAAGGATACACTTGGATTAGCTAACACAATGTGCCATTGGAACACAGGAGTGATGTTGTTGATAATGGGCCTCTGTATGCCTATGTAGATATTCCATAAAAAATATGCAGTTTCCATCAATGATGTTATTTTAATGGCACAAATGTGCTTTTCTTTCAAAAACAAGGACATTTCTAAGTGACCCCGAACTTTGAATTGTACTATTTGATAATTATTTTTGATTATAAATTGGTGTACAATTCAGTCTGACTGCGAGAAACCATTAAAACGTGCTACTACTACTTAAAGATCACACCTCGGACACACAGTGCTGCCCACTGTCAGATGAAAACTACATAAGTAAAGATTGAATAATGTTTGATTAGAAGAAGTTACAGTACAATAAATAAATGATTCTACTCAAATCATGACAATTACCGATTGATTTTGGGCATTTATTTGATGTGGGTTTAATCCAACTTGCTGACCTTGCAAAATGGAAACAGGTTCTGAAAAAGGGGAGGAAATGCTTTGATTGAAAACAGTGCTAGGTTAAGGTCACGATGAAGACATCTGCCATCTTGTTCTCTCAAGTCAATCTCCTCATGATAGAGGTCTCCATGGCCTTTGTTCAACCAAATCCAAATCCCTCTCCCTTGATGCACGATGTTACTGTATTCCAGTCTGTAAATATGGTCTTATCCTAGCTGCCCTTCTGTACCAAAGACAAATGTTTGTTTGTCTGCCTTTTCTGTCTCTGTCTTTCCATCTCTCCCCTGTCTGCGTCTAGCCGCCTGTCTACTCTGCTCCATCCGCCCCAGCCAAGTCCTCCTCTCCGCTGTCTATGTTTAGATTCCTGCAGTAAACAGTTTGATTTTAATCCGTTCCGAAAACAGAAGCAGAGAAACCTCTATGTTCTCTTTCTATAACAGGAAACGATTTTCTCCTCAAATAAAACCCAGTCAGGGTTCTGGTGGTGTGGTTGGTCTGGCTTCTGTAGCCTTTGCTAAGGGCTGTGTTATGGTATTGGCAGGGAAAGGAGAGGAAAGAGGGGGAGATGAAGATGGCAGACCAGGAGAGAAGGCGAAAGGAGGGCAGACGATGAGAGAAGAAAAGGGAGAGGAGAAAGACGGGGAGGGGAGGTTTAGTGGCCGGCTCTAATAACCAGTCATATGATATCACATTGAAATCTCTATTATGAGAAATAACAGAGCATGTTTTCGATGATCACAATTACTGGCCATTTTTTAGTCTGTGGCACTGAAAGGCGCAATGCGTTTTCTGTCTGGTATTGAAAGGGCAGACAAAATGTTGTAATTCAATATTGTACATGGGCTCTCCCTGTACAATAGAAGGACCTTTGTTGCTGTGGGCTCTGGCTGAATGGAGACCAACACAGATGATAATATGATGTCACTGGATAAACAAAAGGGGTATTTACAATGCAAAGTCAGCATCAGACAAGTGTTGTCTCTTTTGCTCGCTCGCTTTCTCTCTGTCTCTCTTGCTTGAATTCTCTTTTGTTTTTCTCTCTTTTGCATTTCAATCACATGGCCTGTAGATTGTGTTTAAAGAAGGACTTGAGAGGTCCTGTGTGTGTGTGTGTGTGTG
Organism: Oncorhynchus keta; assembly: GCF_023373465.1. NCBI lineage: Eukaryota > Metazoa > Chordata > Actinopteri > Salmoniformes > Salmonidae > Oncorhynchus > Oncorhynchus keta. The sequence continues at coordinate 48,689,961 of NC_068439.1, read as the reverse complement.
TGTGTGTGTGTGTGTGTGTGTGTGTGTGTACACGTTTTACTACACTTGTCAGTCCTCACAGGAATAGTAAACCAACAAAAAATTCTAGAAGTGAGGACATTTTGCCAGTCTTCACTTGTAAAAAAATATATATTTTAGGCTTAGTGGTTAAGGTTAGGAAATAGGGTTAGGGGTTAGGGAAAATAGGATTTTGAATGGGAATCAATTGTTGGTTCTTTAAAAAAAAGTCCTCACAAGTATAGTAAGACATAGCTGTGTGTGTTTACTCCCCTCTGTCACTATAAGGGTACAGCTGACAGTCCTTTCCTTTACTGTAATGCAATGATAGAAACCACTTCTCTTATGCCCCTGTTCCCCTATCTCTCTGTTTCTATCTCTCCTCTACTTTCTTTCCCTCCTCTACACTTCAAACATTTTTTTATCATAGTGTGGATCCTTGTTTCTGTGTCATCTTCATAGCATCCCTGTTTATGTGTGTGTGCGGCGTGTGTGAAATTGGATTGCTGATCTGTTGGTGCTGAGTGGCAGAGATGTAATATGAGATAGCGCGGGGGTGGGCGAAGCTGTGACGGCGGAAAGACAGCCGGGATGTAGGACGCTCTCTCACTGGGGGATCACAGACGACATCACTTGAGTTCCTCTAGTCGTTTCCTCAGACTGGGAACAAACACATTGGGCTCAAATCTCAAATAAGTATCGACAAATTGTTACGGCAATTCTCAAACATTGAAAATGAAGGTGTCCTGGTCTTTCCTGTATACGTCAGTGCTCTACTTTTAACCAGATCATACATACACACACACACACACACCCTATTCCCTATGTAGTGAACTACTTTTGATAGAAGCCCATATAGGCTGCTAGGACTATTCGGAATATTGTGTAATTGGAGACCTAGACCTTGTCAATACTATACAGCCTTGCCATCCCCTCACCACTTCCTCACCATCATAGGTTCAGGGGTCAGGGTCAGAAGTGAGAGCCTCTAGTCTAAATATGACCCTTTGACCCCTCAACTTGACCCGCTGCCCTTTGTAGATCAGTGGCTTCTGCCATCACACACCATTGATGAAGCAGGAACTACAACATGTGGCTTGTGTGGGTGATTACATACCGTACCAGTCAAAAGTTTGGACTCACCTACTCATTCAAGGGTTTTTCTTAATTTTTACTATTTTCTCCATTTTAGAGTAATAGTGAAGACATTACTATGAAATAACACATATGTAATCATGTAGTGAAAGAAGTGTTAAACAAATCAACATTTTATATTTGAGATTCTTCAAAGTAGCCACCCTTTGCCTTGATGACAGCTTTTCACACTCTTGGCATTCTCTCAACCATCTTCATGAGGAATGCTTTTCCAACAATCTTGAAGCAGTTCCCACATATGCTGAGCACTTTCTGGCTGCTTTTCCTTCACTCTGTGTGTCCAACTCATCCCAAACCATCTCAATTGGGTTTAGGTCGGATGATTGTGGAGACTAGGTCATCTGATGCAGCAAACCAGATGGGATGGCGTATCACTGCAGAATGCTGTGTGTGCCTTAAATTCTAAATAAATCACTGACAGTGTTACCAGCAAAGCACCTCCTCCTCCATGCTTCATGGTGGGAACCACACATGCGGAAACCATTCGTTTACCTACTCTGTGTCAAATTTGGATTCATCAGTCCAAAGTACAGATTTCCACCGGCCTAGTGTCCATTGCTCGTGTTTCTTGGCCCAAGCAAGACTCTTCTTATTATTGGTTTCCTTTAGTAGTGGTTTCTTTGCAGCAATTTGACCATGAAGGCCTGATTCACGCAGTCTCCTCTGAACAGTTGATGTGTTTGTTACTTGAACTCTGAAGTCTTTATTTGAGCTGCAATCTGAGGCTGGTAACTGTAATGAACAGCTTGGCCATGTTCTGTTATAATCTCCACCCGGCAACTTTGACTATACAAAGAAAAAAAGGAACTTTTGACGATACAACTTTGACTATACAAAGAATATATCACATATGGAAAGTGAAAAATAAAACAGCATTTGTGGTTGGTCCATTTGTATTTAACAATAGCCTGGTTCCTCTCTAGGTTTCTTCCTAGGTTTTGACCTTTTCTAGGGAGTTTTTCCTAGCCACCGTGCTTCTACACCTGCATTGCTTGCTGGGTTTTAGGCTGGCTTTCTGTACAGCACTTTGAGATATCAGCTGATGTACGAAGGGCTATATAAATACATTTGATTTGATTTGATGAACTTATCCTCTGCAGCAGAGGTAACTGGGTCTTCCTTTCCTATGGCGGTCCTCATGAGAGCCAGTTTCATCATAGCGCTTGATGGTTTTTGCGATTGCACTTTAAGATTCTTTTAAAGTTCTTGAAATTTTCCGGATTGACTGACCTTTATGTCTTAAAGTAGTGATGGACTGTCATTTCTCTTTGCTTATTAGAGCTGTTTTTGCCATAATATGGACTTGGTCTTTTACCAAATAGGGCTATCTTCTGTATACCACCCTTACCTTGTCACAACACAACTGATTGGCTCAAATGCATTAAGAAGGAAAGAAATTCCACAAAATTAACTTTTAACAAGACACAACTGTTACCCTCTAGCGATGAGCAATCCCGTATCCGGGAGTATAATCATAGCCTCAAGCGCATTACCATAACGCAACGTTTCCTATTCATGAAAATCGCAAATGAAATGAAATAAATATATTCAAACACAAGCTTAGCCTTTTGTTAACAACACTGTCATCTCAGATTTTCAACACTGTCATCTCAGATTTTGGTGTAAGAGTATTGATAGCCTAGCATAGCATTAAGCCTTGCATTCAGCAGGCAACATTTTCACAAAAACAAGAAAAGCATTCAAATAAAATCATTTACCTTTGAAGAAATGTTAATTTTTTCCAAAAAGATAATTTGTGTAGGAGAAATCGCTCCGTTTTGTTCATCACTTTTGGCTAAGAAAAAAAAACTAATTCATTCACTACAACGGCAAACTTTTTTCCAAATTAACTCCATAATATCGACAGAAACACGGCAAACGTTGTTTAGAATCATCCTCAAGGTGTTTTTCACATATCTATTCGATGGTAAATCCTTCGTGGCAGTTGGGTTTCTCCTCAGTAGCAAACGGAAAAGTTCTGCAGCTGGAGATTATGCAATAATTGCAACGGAGGACACCAAGCGACCACCTGGTAAATGTAGTCTCTTAGGGTCAATCTTCCAATGATATGCCTACAAATACGTCACAATGCTGCAGACACCTTGGGGAAAACGTGGAAAAGGTAAGCTGACTCCTAGCTCCTCCACAGCCATATAAGGAGTCATTGCCATGAGGCGGTTTCAAAAAATGCGGCACTTCCTGATTGTATTTTTATCTGGGTTCTTTCTGTAACATCAGTTCTGTGGCACTCACAGGCAATATCTTTGCAGTTTTGGAAACGTCAGAGTGTTTTCTTTCCAAAGCTGTCAATTATATGCATAGTCTAGCATCTTTTCGTGACACAATATCTTGTTTAAAACAGGAACGTTTTTCATCCAAAAATTAAAAGAGCGCCCCCTATATCGAAGAAGTTAATTGAAAGGCATTCCAGGTGACTACCTCCATGAAGCTGGTTTAGAGAATGTGAAAAGCTGTCATCAAGGTAAAGGGAGGCTACTTTGAAGAATCTCAAATATAAAATGTTAATTTGTTTAACACTTTTTTTGGTTACTACATGATTCCATATGTGTTATTTCATAGTTTTGATGTCTTCACTATTATTCTACAATGTAGAAAATAGTAAAAATAAAGAAAAACCCTTGAATGAGTAGGTGAGTCCAAACTTTTGGCTGGTATTGTAAATCCGGTTCAAGAGCATAGGCCTATTGAATGCCTTATGGCTGTCTTGAAAAATATGTTATCTTAATGGGACTTTGAAAAAGGGTTTGTCAAAGTCATTGTTCCTTTTGTTCTTTATTCTTTCTGGTCTAGCGTATCTATCTCTAGTTGTTGGTGACAGAGCTCAGCTTAACTCAGCAGTCTATTCTGTCTTTGTGAAACCAAAGACACTTGCCCTTTAACCACAGATCCAGAATCTGATTTCTTCCCCTAATCATAACGTTAACCCAGGGTTTCCCTTTTTTTGCCCTAGCACTACACCGCTGAGTCAAATCAACTAATCATCAAGCTTTGATAATTTGAATCAGCTTTGTAGTGTTAGGTCACTAACCAAAACGTGCACACCTTGGGTCCTGAGGACCGAGTTTGGGAAACGCTGCCTTAACCGTTATATACTAAGTTAGCCACATATCTAGGATCAGATTACTCTTGCCCGAATCCTAGCTGTAACTATTAGGAGGATCAAGAAATATTGGATACTGAACCAGTGGTTAGGGGCACTTATCCTGTTACTCCATAATTATTAAGTAGGGAAAGGAGAGCAAGTTATTCTCACTCTGTCATATCTTCTGAAATGAGAATAAAATGTTCTCAAGTTTCTGTCAAAAGCACTATGTAAGACACATTTGATTGATTCTCTTGTAATTATTGGAAGCCAGTTCTACTCTGCAGTCGGTTCGATCTCGGTATAACCACTGTAACCACACTCTGTTCCTCTCAACCATCCGTCTATCTCGACTGCCATTCATTCATCTATGTAATTGAGCGCATCAGCAAATGAGCGGCTCAGCTCTCGGGCCCTTCAAGGCCCCACATTTAGCCCTGCTATCCCCCTTCAAGTGTAAAATGAACTCCCGCGGCGCCAAGCTCAGTCCAGCTGACTGCATGTAATTTGGTTTCTCAGGCTGGGAAAGCTCTCTGCTCTCTTATCTGTCACCCCTCTCCACCTCCATCTCTCTCTTTCTCCCTCTCTCTTGCCCTCTTTGTCACCCCCTTCCACCCTCCTCCGCTAGCTCCCTCTTTGTCTAGCCTATTCCATGGGGGCAGACTAGAGAACGGTGGCATTTAGAAAGGTATGTGTGGAAAGGGTTGACATTCAGAGCCTCTCCTTTTCTTTAAAGGCATTGTTCACCCAAATTACAAAATTACACGTTGGTTTCATTACCCTGTAAGCAGCGTATGAAGGAAATCCATGCTTTGGTTTAGTTTCCCTGGCACTGTTTCCACATGCTAATGTTTTTGCCTTTGTGGTACAAATCCCATTCAAGTCATGAGATTGATATTAGAATTTTTCGCACATGTTCAAAACATCTATAAGTGACTTGCTAAGCTTCACAGTCTATTTGAGATACTTTCGGATGATTTGGACATGTTGCGCGAAACATGCTAATGTCAGTCCCAAACGATAGCATGGTGGAAACGGTACCAGGGGAAACTAAACCAAAGTATGGATTGATGTCAAACAGGTTAAGGAAACCAATATGTCATTTTGTCATTTGGGTGAACTATCCCTTTAAGTCTGACCAAAATCTGATGGTGAATACATAGATTTAAAAACATCAGTCACGTTGCTAGAAAATAGCATTTAGATACCATTTCACAGAACTCAGATTTGCCTAGGCTGAATAGTCTGAAGTTAGCACTGCTACGATTGATCATCGTTGTGTCTACCCCATGTTTCAAAACGTCTCATACTTTTGACATGGCGCCCTATGGGTTCTCGGAGCATCTGTTTTACACAACAATTGAGCTAATTTGTTTTGCTGTTGGCTTTTATGTTTCCCCAGCTAGATTTGTGTGAATGATTATGCCAACTAAACAAGCAATTATAGAGCCTGAGTCACTGTGGATGTTTTAGGGTGACTCCTGGCAACAAGACCAAAAACAACTGACCCTTTCATTTTCCTGGAAAGGGGGGAGGGTGAGTGGAAAAAGCCTGCACTCTCTTTCATAGTATATAACCACCAAGGCCTCGCGTTCCTTTGAAACATTTTCAGTGGACTTGGCCGCGTTTCCGAGCGAGCGCACAAAACCGGCGTCACCCAAAGCTTCAGAGAAGTTTCTTTGTGAAAATTCCAGGTGACAGAATCGATATCCAATTGCCTGTGTGCTCTTTTCTCCCCCTGAGCTGGTATCTGAAATCGCTCAAGTTTGACTTCAAAATTGGACACCTGTCCATGTCCTGAGGACGTCGAGAAATGCTTTCAAAACTGCCCACAAAACTGTGGTATTACTATCAAGTAGGCTTGGGTTTTGCTAAGGTGTTGTGGACAGCAGTGGTGGATGGATGTTATGCTATTACTCTGGATCCGAAGGTCGCATGTTCAATCCCAGTGGTGGATGGATGTTATGCTATTACTCTGGATCCGAAGGTCGCATGTTCAATCCCAGTGGTGGATGGATGTTATGCTATTACTCTGGATCCGAAGGTCGCATGTTCAATCCCAGTGGTGGATGGATGTTATGCTATTACTCTGGATCCGAAGGTCGCATGTTCAATCCCAGTGGTGGACACTCGTTATATTGTTGTTGTTGTTGTTTTAACCCTATCCCAAACCTTAACCGTTAACTTCACCATTCAGAATGAATGCCTAAACGCAATGTTTTAACCCTATTCAATACCTTAACCCTAAAGTTTGACATTTTACGTTTGGAGAAACGTGGATAAACATCAGAATCTGTAATCAAATTGGTAAAACCGGAAGATTTTGTTGATCTGCTATCAAATCGAAGTGTATTGGTTGTTTAGCAGATTAGCAGTATAGATGAACAGTTTAGCAGATGTTGTAGCAGGTGCAGCGAAATGCTTACAGTATGTTACTAGCTCCTAACGATGCAGTGAAATGTCAATTACATTTTTTTAATTGTTAGTTTTTTAATGTATCTTGAAATGTCGGAACGAATCCAATTAACCCAAATAGCACTTCAACGGTAATCCAAATGCAATCTTCCTGTGACACCAGATGCTGTAGATGTGGAGTGCAGGCAGGCAGTGTTCCCCCGATCATGCATTGAGCTGATCGCGCCACCCTCTGGAGAGCCCTGCGGTTGCAGGCGGTGCAGTTGCCGTTCCAGGTGGTGATACAGCCCGACAGAATGCTCTCGATGGTGCATATGTAGATGTTTGTAAGGGTCTTCGAGACCAAGCCAAATTTCTTCAGCCTCCTGAGGTTGAAAAGGCACTGTTGCACCTCCTTCACCACGCTGTCGGTGTGAGGGGACCATATCAGTTCTTCAGTGATGTGCACACACAGGAACTTGAAGCTTTTGACCATATATCGATGTGGATGGGGGCGTGCTCTCTCTGCTGTCTCCTGTAGTCCACGATCAGCTCCTTAGTTTTGATGTTGAGGGAAAGGTTATTTTCCTGGCACCACCTCCTTTCTTTAGGCTGACTCGTCGTTGTTGGTAATCAGGCCTAACATTGTGTTGTCAGCAAACTTGATGATTGGGTGAACAGGGAGTACAGGAAGGGGCTGAGCATGCACCTCTATGGGCCCCACGTGTTGAGTATCATAGTGGCAGAAGTATTGTTGCCTACCTTCACCCCCTGGCGTTGGCCCGTCAGGAAGTCTAGGACCCCCCCAGTGGACTGGGTGCTGTGTTTGATCAGCTTGAACCAGTGCTCTCCCATGTGGAACAGAACATTTGACACACAGTACATGGAATGTGTGGAACATGGCATACAGAACATGTTGCAACAGAGCAGTAGAACAGCAGCTGTTCTGACATTAACCAGTGTTAGGGCTGTGGAATGATGGATGTGATATTGGTGTTTATTACAATGACATAATTAAAACCGTGTTAAGGAAACACCTGCATGGTTAGCTGTATGTGGTATGTGGGTAACCATAGATTCATGGTAATGGGGGACTGGCTTATAATCCCCATGATGGATGGAATAGATTGGACACTTATGTTACGCTTTGTTGGTATTAGACTTTCTCGTGTTATTTGATTTACAGCGGGTTGCAAATAATTGGGCTGTTAATTTGTTTAAATTCCCATATGTGCTACTGCCCTCTGGAATGGGATTATGGTGAATGTAGTGTTTCAATGTAGAGCTACTATTACAGAAGGTTATGTAGAGTTGGAGCTCCTACCTATTCATGGTGATGGGAAATAAAGTTTTCATGGCACAAGGTGTTGGACATTTCCTGTGAGTTTAGACAACAGTTATTTTTGTTCTTTCTCTATCCCTTTCCACCTATTTTTGTTATTTTCCCTCTCACTCTGTCTCTCTTTCCACTGTGGGTCTGCTCTACCTGTACATTGTGCTCAGGGGAATATCTCAGCCCGCCTGAATAATACGCACATAAATAAATAATATATGTTTAAATGTAAATTCTAATGGGGACGTTGAGGGTGGCTCAATCATCCTGCGCTTTACAGTTTGACCTTAACTCTGGCTAACAAATGAGTGAGCGCTAGATGTTTCTCATTATGAGCACTACAATAGCACCACGAACCGACCGCCATACGGCCCAGCTCAGCCCAGCACCCCACAGCCTAAATCGCTGTATACACTCCAGAAATAAGTGTTGCACGTTAACGTACTGTATACTAATAATAATGGGACCCTTTATTTTCATGTTTCAGTTTGATATACACTGAGGGAACAAAACATTAGGAACACCTGCTCTTTCCATGACACAGACTGACCAGGTGAATCCAGGTGAAAGCTATGATCTCTTATTGATGTCACCGGTGTAGATGAAGGGGAGGAGACGGGTTAAAGAAGGATTTTTAAGCCTTGAGATAATTGAGACATGGATTGTGTGTGTGTGTGTGTGTTGCCATTCAGAGAGTGAATGGACAAGACAAAAGAGTTCTACTGAACAAAAATATAAACTCAACATGTAAAGTGTTGGTTTCATGAGCTGAAATAAAAGACCACCGAAATGTCCCATACACACGAATAGCTTATTCCTCTCAAATGTTGTGCATACAGTTCTTTACATCCCTGTTAGTGAGCATGTCTGCTTTGCCAAGATAATCCATCCCCCTGACAGGTGTGACATATCAAAAAGCTGATTAAACAGCATGATCATTACACAGGTGCACCCTTGTGCTTGGGACAATAAAGGTCACTCTAAAATGCGAGTTCCTTTCAATTTTATTTCAGCTCAGGAAAAATGGGACCAACACTTTACATGTTGTGTTTATATTTTTATGTATACGCATTCAATCGCCTGAGTCAATACATGTTAGAATCACCTTTGGCAGCAATTACATCTGTAAGTCTTTCTGGGTAAGTCTCTAAGAGCTTTGCACACCTGCATTGTTCAATATTTGCACATTATTCTTTAAAAATTCTTTAAGCTCTGTCAATTTGGTTGTTGATCAGTCTTGGTATTTAAGTCAAAACTGTAACTAGGCCACACAGGAACTTTCAATGTCATCTTGGTCAGCAACTCCAGTGACTATTTGGCCTTGTGTTTCAGGTTATGCGTGTTTTGGAATATTATTTTCTGTACAGGCTTCCTTCTTTTCACTCTGTCTTTTAGGTTAGTATTGTGGAGTAACTACAATGTTGATCCATCCTCATCCTTCCTACTTTTTAAAAGTCACCATGGTGAAACCCTTGAACGGTTTCCTTCCTCTCCGGCAACTGAGGTTGGAAGGACACCTGTATCTTTGTAGTGATTGTGTGTATTGTTACACCATCCAAAGTGTAATTAATAACGTCACCATGCTCAAACGGATATTCAATGTCTGCTTTTTTCCCCCCAACTACCAATACAGTAGATGCTCTTTGTGAGGCATTGGTAACCTCCCTGGTCTTTGTGGTTGAATCTGTGTTTGAAATTCACAGCTCGACTGACGGACCTTATTGATCATTTAATGTATAGGGTACAGAGATGAGGTAGTCATTCAGAAATCATGTTAAACACTATTATTACACACAGAGTGAGTCCATGCAACTTATGTGACTTGTTTAAGCACATTTCTACTCCTGAACTTATTTAGTTTTGCCATAACAAAAGGGTTGAATACTTCTTGACTGAAGACATTTCAGCTTTTCATTTTTAGTTAATTTGTAAACATTTGTAAAAACATACTTCCACTTTGACATTATGGGGTATTGTGTGTACATCAGTGACCCCACATCTTAATTTAGTCTATTTTAAATTCAGGCTGTCACAAAACAACATTTGGAAAAAGTCTAGGGATGTGAATAGCACAGTACTTGTATTATTTATTTTATAGTATTTTTTGCTCATCTTTATTGAGGTTGCCAATCATTTTGGACCTGACTGCAGTGGTGTAAAGTACTTAAGTAAAAAATACTTTCAAGTACTACGTATGTCGTTTTTGGGGGTATCTGTACTTTACTACTTGTATTTTTGACAACTTTTACTCCACTACGTTTCTAAAGATAATAATGTACTTTTTACTCCATACATCTTCCCTGACACCAAAAAGTACTCGTTACATTTCAAATGCTCGGGTAGGACAGCAATATGGTCCAATTCACGCACCTATGAATATAACTTGTTTCCCCTTACTGCCTCTGATCTGGCGGACTCACTAAACACACATTCTGTGTTTGTAAATTATGTCTGAGTGTTGGAGTGTACCCCTGGCTGATTTTAAATCAAATTCAAAACGTGCCATCTGGTTTTCTTAATATAAGGAATTATGTATAGTATTTACTTTACCTTTGTACTTTTACTCAAATATGACAATTGAGTACTTTTTCCACCACTGTACTTAAGTACATTTAAAACCAGATACTTTTAGACTTTTACTCAAGAAGTATATTACTGGGTGACCACTACTACCAGGCTATGTGTATAATCCATCAACACAATGCAGGCCGGTTGTGTGTGTTTTACATTTTTATTTTATTTGTGTTGTGCCATGTTTTACGTACTTTAGCTTTTATAGAGAGAACATTTTGATTTGTGGGGACATTATCCACTGTTCCCCCATCTCGCCTGTCTCTTTACGAGGTTTTGTTGTCTGGACAGAGAGCCTAAAGAGAACACTTCCAAGGTCCGAGTGAAATGGGAACCATTTCATCATGAGGAGACATAGTGATGATGGGGAGTGTATGTGTGAGAGAGAGAGAGAGAGAGAGAGAGAGAGAGAGCGAGGAGGGGAGGGCGGGCAATAAATATTGTCAAACACGACCCGGAACACAATTAGTATTCACACACCCGCATGTGTTATTTTTTAGGTGCACGGTTTATTGCCGACTTCTTTATTTATCTATATTTCTCTTTGCAAGTGTGATGGTGTTTTTAAATGTGAAGTCCACAGATCTATTGCCTAACCTTCCAGTGAAGTGTGAATTTGATCGACGTGACTCCACCAAGCTCCAGACCTCACACATTGGGCTGCCTGGCTGCTTCGTCTGCATTTCAGTCGTCATCAGAAAATAATGTGATTGAAAAATGTCTTTGCATGGCATTTGTTAAGGCTAAAAAGGGCCAGTAACTAGGGGTTAAGACTGTAGTAATAGAAATTCTAAAGTATTGTTCAAATGAAGGATAGTGGGCGCTGCTGGCAGGTCACTTAGCCACTCATGATGAAGGAATTACTAGCTGAGCCGACACACTGAATAGGGGTTTTGACACCATATTGCCGGAGTGAGTGTAAAATTCAAAGAAAATTTCCCGAAATTCTTTTTTGATTTTTACAAGAATGCGTTCTTGATTGTGATCAAATCTAGCATGCGACTACTATGGCCCGCGCGCTGTGGTGGAGTTCACATGGCTCGTCAACAAGAAAATTCACACTTGACAAGAGATGGACAATTTCAAAGCCCTGTGAGCGCTACTCAGGATAAAACGGCAGTAAAGAAATGTTTGTTTAAAAAAATATATATATTTCAAACCCAGAGCTTTTGTATGTCAGAAAATAAGCATTGTCATTTGGTGACCATGGGAGCACGAAGCTCTTGCACTTTACTTTCGAACAGAGACGCTCAGTGTTCATTAAATTGGTCAGTAAAAAGGCTTGACTATGATTCCATCTAGATATTGTAAAGACGTTTTTCGCGGCAAAGGACAGGCTACAACAACATAACATGATGGAACAATGAGATTGTGAATGTCATATTTGTGAACTACAATGGGAGAACACTTTCTTCTGCATTTATTTATCAATTTGGAGACATTCTGAGTTACGTCTGGGTCTTTTGTCCAGAGGGAAAGCATGGCCCTGGTGAGAGAGTGGAGTAGACAGAGGGACTAGAGAGGAGGGAAAAAAAGAGAGTCATAGCGATACTCCGAGAAAAAGAGAGAGTATGGGAGTGTGTGGGTTGACTTCAGCGACATGATTGGATTGACAAGGTTAAGGAAGGAGGTGTTTATTAAAAGCTGTTTAGATTGTCTGCTGTGACTGTCTGAATTATAGATAGACTTTTAAGGTGCTAATTCTGATACTGTACATTTCATGACAGCCATTGATTGGACCCAGAGCCATATATTTGGAGTTGGGCCAACCATTAGTATTTTGATTATTGTTCTAGTTCTAGACATATTTAAATAGCTTGTTTAAATTATTCCCCATGTAATGTTGATGGGGAACTAACATGGCTGCCATTCTAATTTTGTAGTGTCGTGTAAATAGTGTTGTGTCGTGTGTCGTGTAAAGGCATTCAATTTAGATTCAATTTTATAGTAGGCCTCTATTTTCTTTTATACAATCCAGGTGTGCTTTCACACAGTACACACAATACGCCATTAATGTCAGTGGAATTGTGTATTTAGAAATGTTTACTAACTAATGAAAAATGGAAATGAGAAATGTCTTGAGTCAATAAGTATTTCTTATGGCAAGTCTATTTTAAAATGTGCTTAACAAATCACGTAAAAAGTTGCATGGACTCCGTAATAGTGGTTAACATGATTTTTGAATGACTACCTCATCTCTGTACTCTACACATACACTTGTCTGTAAGGTCCCTCAGTCGAGCAGGGAATTTCAAACACAGATTCAACCACAAAGACAAGGAAGGTTTTACAATGCCTGGCAAAAAAAAAAGGGCACCTATTGGAAAATATCTGTAATTTTGTTTTAAGCAGAAATTGAATATCGCTTTGAGTATGATGAGGTTGTTAATTATACTTCGGGATGGTGTATCAATACACCCAGTCACTACAAAGATACAGGTGTCCTTTTTTTTTTTACCCCTTTTTACCCTCAATTTCGTGATATTGGGGAGAAAGGACATCCCTGCCGGCCAAACCTTCCCCTCGTCTTCACATTCTGTACATTCCCATTCCCCTTGTCCTAAGGGTACAAAAATGACCCGCCTTCACTAAAACCCCTAAAATAAAGCAGCTTAATTGAATTTTAAACCCCAAATCTATTTTGCATGAAGAAACAACCGGTCATTCATCAGAAACTTTGTGAATATCTGGGGTTTCCCTCTTCACAGTGCAGAAAGACTGCATTTAATCAGTAGACACCACTCATTCTTATGACAACACACTTGTCATAATTGTTTTCTTTCTTAAAGTAGAGGTTTATTGTTATTGCTAAAGGTACTGCATAGGTGTAAACATACAAAACAAACATTTTGCGAGAGGTAGCAAAAATGTGCAGAAAGTAGTTTTGAATGCATTTTATTGAAGGGAAACAATAATGTTCTTCAATATATTCTTATATACTGTACAATGAGGAATTCAACAACAAAATACTAGTCATCTCCCATCTTGTTTAACCATTGCCCCCACCACCCACAAGGTGTATAAACAACAACAATAAATAAGAATAAGATAATAGATACAAAACAAAAACTTGAAGAACATAAATCAATTAACTCAAATTAGGACGGTATACAAGTGTGTGTGCATGGACTTTGCAGATGTATTTCTCACATGTGCAGCACATAGTATTTGTTTTACAGTGCTTCTTTGGGGGGCAGAATTGGCATCTCCTCCTCTTGCCTGCCCCAGCTGCAAGATTCAGCCCCCTGAACAGCTTTCACAAGCGTTGCAGAGGCTGCTGGTGCTCCCTTCTGTCAATGTGTGGATTTACAAGTGCCTTTACCAGCTGCTCCAGGAACACACTCTTCTTGTTCCGCTTATCAGGCATCCAGGTAGAGTTGATCTTGTTCCATATCACGAAGGCATTGTATGAGGACACGTCATATGGAAGATGACCAGGGGCCAGCGGGCAGTCATCCTCCTGCAGAGCTGTTCCAATCACCTTGTCCAGGTTGCCCACGCCTCCTTTGTTGTGGTTGTAGTCCAGGATGATGGCTGGCTTCCTGTCCTCACGATCACGGATCTCAGCCATTTTGTGCAGTGTGCTCAGGAGGACCACATTCTTGTTCCTCTTTGGGAGGTAAGAGACTAGAGTGGTGGTGGGGGTGAAGGCAAACTTTGATGAGAAAGCTTCTCTCCCCCTTGTTGAGAGGAGTGCAGGGGGGAGCTCAGGCTTGTTCTTTTTAACTGTGCCAACCAGGGTGATCTTCCTCTTCAGAAGATGCTGGCTGAGTTCAATCAGTAGCACACACAATCTCAATTTCTCCTTTTGTGTGTGTGTGTTTGTGGTGTGTAAATTATTTTATAACTGCCGGGTCAAAAATTACCCTAAGACAATCTTTGTACCCTGGCGGTGTACAGCTTTCATGGAAATATGAACAAAGGCGATGTTTCACTTTTTCTAACTGAGGTCACTCTAGGAAAAGTCATCAAATTTCAAGTTGAAACAAATATAATTTAGGGGGTTTCTCTGCTGTTGAACATAGTGGCGGATCATTTTTGACCCTTAAGACAACACCAGGGTTAAAAAGATTCTGCCAAAGTCTCCAGTCGTGTAGAATTACATGAAATCTAAATATTGAGTATATATTTTCCCGATGCGTGCAACTTCTGTAAATTCCTCTACTCTGCCGCTCTATGCCCTTACGCAAATTAGATGATATGCAAGCGATTCTTTTTTTTTTCTCATGTGTTCTGGTACCTCAGAGCTCCCCAGGTGACCCCACTTTCAGGCCCACTTTTTGTTCCAGCACCTGAAGATATACAAATGAAGCTCTGGTATTGGCTCAGGGGGTTGAAAACTTAGCTAATCAAGATAGAATTCTACAAATGTTAGAATTTTTCTTCCACTTTGACATTAGAGTATTTTGTGTAGATCGTTGGCTAAAAAAATGACAATTAAATACATTTGAATCCCACTTTGTAACACAACAAAATATGGAAAAGGTTAGGGAGTGTGAATACTTTCTGAAGGCACTATAGCTGCCATAGAGTGTAGTCTGTAAATGCATCATAATGCATAAACCCCATTGGCCCAAATCTCTAAATATTTGGCTCTGATTTGAACCTGATGTCTGTGAACCTTCTCCACTGTCAAGACCGAATAAAGTTGTTCTTTGTTAACTAGAAAGTTGTTCCTCACTAGCAGAGGAAGTGGCATTAAAAACGTGTGTTGGTGTATGTCTTTATTTTGAGCAAAGACCTTAAAAACGTGTGTTGGTGTATGTCTTTATGTTGAGCAAACACATTGAAAAATGTTAAATTACTCATCAGTTAAATGCTTTATTTAAAATTTTTAAATGAATTATCTACTGTGACATTTTGACATTTATAGGTTTAAGTATTATAAAACATTTCATTGACACTTAAAATTGTCACTATAACAACCATACTTTTACCAACCATTGTAAATCCTACTTTGCGCAGTAGCACTACAGTTCCTGCTAGCAGTCTCTTTTTCTTTCTCTGTGTTTCTGTCTCTCGGGTGTCTTTCATATGTCTGTGTTGAGCTATCACTGCCCTCTTCATCTTTTCCTTTTCTCCTCGCTTTAAGGCAACTGACTTTTGATTTATTCTCATTTCAAAGAAAAATACATGAATATGTATTACATGGAAACAGAAGGAGAAAGAGAGACATTTAGCAGTTTTTTTTATTCAAATCATTTAAATTTGTATTAATGCTAGGTATAAAAAATGTAAAAAAAATGTGACCAGAAATCTGTGGATGTGTGACCTGCATATTTCCCTGTTCAATGAGACATGGTTAATGATGTGCTGGGGGGGGGTAGAATTGCTCAAGCAGAACACACACACACACACACACACACACACACACACACACACACACACACACACACACACACACACACACACACACACACACACACACACACACTGTTCCGATCATCACAGATAACCGACTTAGAGCAAGGAACCAACTTGAAGAGCCTTTTTACCATATGCCTGCCCGCCGTTAAGTAGGATCACTGCTTGACAAC
The DNA here is from genome assembly GCF_023373465.1 of Oncorhynchus keta. Classification (NCBI taxonomy): domain Eukaryota; kingdom Metazoa; phylum Chordata; class Actinopteri; order Salmoniformes; family Salmonidae; genus Oncorhynchus; species Oncorhynchus keta. The sequence goes on along the minus strand of NC_068439.1, from coordinate 48,673,871 downwards.
TAGAGAAATTTAGTAAAACTGGACCAAAATAATCTTGAACTAAATTAAAACCGGGTAGAATTCACGAATGAAACCCTTAATTATTTATGTACTAAGGTTGAGATAATATTATGATTATTAATAAATCATAATTTCAACTTCGGATCCACCACATTTATTTTTCACAATCTACAGCACTGAAAATAGACAAAGCACTGAGGACTAGGAATGCAGTGCAGTATCATAAATACACACACACACAAATACCAAGGGTGTTTCTCAATATGCATACTACTGTGCTCCCCAGTCTCATGCTCTGAGTCCGTTCTCTGAGGACGTTCTTGTAAGGACAAGAGTGTGGAAGACTCATAAAACATTAAATTTGCGAAGCACTCACACTCCCCCTACTGTATTACCACAAGCTGCACCTCCCCATCCACTGAACCTTCTTCCAGTCAGGATAAATGGCACTAGAGACAAAACAAGATATACACATTTTACTTCATAATTATCAGCTAGCTATATGTGAATCACAATAATCTAGCTAGCCAGCCAATTTAACAGGCAAAATGACCTAAAACTCACGTTATGCAAGTTAGATTTCAGTTCTTCGTGGGTAGCTAGCTATCAATTCTTCGTGGCCATCTAGCGAGCTACAGTAGTATCGAGCCAGTTAGCTCCATTGATTTCCTATGGGCTTGCGATCTACCCATTCTATAGTGGGTATTGTAGGCACGTTAGCATGCCAAAAATGAACACTGTATGTATTTATTAACATATCAAGATAACATATTGTTGTCAGGCAAACATTTTAATTCCGAAGTGTGACTCTATCTTCTCTCGCTCCAGCTCAAATAATGGCCGACATTGATTTTTCTATATGTTGCGTTTTTTTTTTTTTTACGTGGTTGCGTCATATTTCTGTACATTCCTTCCACTGAAGCTTGCATCGACTCATACTTTCCGTTTCGCATTAATTTCGTTTGGACTAAGTGCTCCTAACCTCCCCTGCTCGGAGCGCAGTAGTATGCATATTGAGAAACACCCACACACTGCCTACCCTATATCAGCTCTGGCAGATCCTTTAAACTGTAGAATGAGTGGAGTGTTCTTTATTCAGGCCATAATCCTAGATGAGCATTACAATATATGTCTCTAAGCACAAACACAGAGAGAGAGATATGATTAGATGGGTGCTTACGTGTGTGTGTGTATTATGTATGAATTGGAAAGGTTTTGTTCTTTTTGTTTTGTATATCCCATCTTTTGGTTACTGGCCCAATGCTCTTACCCCGAGGCTACCTTCTGCCCCAAATGCAGTTGTGAACTGTTTGATTTCAAGGGGGCATCTGGATTTGAACCTGGAACCTATTGATCTGCAGTCAAATGCTCTCCCACTGAGCTGTACCCCCCTCTCTGAGAGAAAGAGACAGTTTTCACCATACTCAGCATCAGCAATGTGTGTTAAACAGTGAGCTCCATCTTTCCCTCTTTCTGTCAAATTCAAATTCCGACTGCTTTATTGGCATGAAATACAATTTGTATAAATGATCAAAGCAGTATAGTGGTACAGCATTTCACTAAATAAAGTACAATGCAATGCAGTTTATTTCAGTAATAATAATAGTAAATATAATAATGTATACTGCTGTTGTATTGTGTAATCTTCAGTCGATACATGTCATTAAATAAAAATGCAATAAAAAAAGGCTAATAAACAACAAAATTGACATGGATGATGGCTACACTATGTATTACTTGTAAGTTATATACAATGTAAATACTGTACTTCAGGGAATTAATGGTCATGGGATGTTCCTCAGGCTATGGCAATCATATACATATCTGGCAGTAATATGAGTGAATACATGGCCAGGGATGAAACAGCTGGCGCAGGCAGGTCAGTAATCCAAAGAAGGTGCAAAGGGTCCAGAACGGCAGGCAGGGTCAGGGCAGGCAGGCAGGCTCAGGGTCAGGGCAGGCAGGCTCAGGGTCAGGGCAGGCAGGCTCGGGGTCAGGGCAGGCAGGGGTCAGTAATCCAGAGAGGGTGCAAAGGGTCCAGAACGGTAGGCAGGGTCAGGGCAGGCAGGCTCAGGGTCAGGGTCAGGGCAGGCAGGGGTCAGTAATCCAGAGAGGGTGCAAAGGGTCCAGAACGGCAGGCAGTCTCAGGGTCAGGGCAGGCAATCCAGAGAGGGTGCAAAGGGTCCAGAACGGCAGGCAGTCTCAGGGTCAGGGCAGGCTGGGGTCAGTAATCCAGAGAGGGTGCAAAGGGTCCAGAACGGCAGGCAGTCTCAGGGTCAGGGCAGGCTGGGGTCAGTAATCCAGAGCGGGTGCAAAGGGTCCAGAACGGCAGGCAGTCTCAGGGTCAGGTCAGGCAGTCTCAGGGTCAGGTCAGGCAGTCTCAGGGTCAGGGCAGGCAGTCTCGGGGTCAGGGCAGGCAGTCTCGGGGTCAGGGCAGGCAGTCTCAGGGTCAGGGCAGGCGGGGGTCAATAATCCAGTGAGGTGGGGCATGGTACAGAACGGCAGGCAGGCTCAGGGTCAGGGCAGGCAGTCTCAGGGTCAGGTCAGGCAGTCTCAGGGTCAGGGCAGGCGGGGGTCAATAATCCAGTGAGGTGGGGCATGGTACAGAACGGCAGGCAGGCTCAGGGTCAGGGCAGGCAGTCTCAGGGTCAGGGCAGGCAGTCTCAGGGTCAGGGCAGGCGGGGGTCAATAATCCAGTGAGGTGGGGCATGGTACAGAACGGCAGGCAGGCTCAGGGTCAGGGCAGGCAGAACGGTCAAAACCGGGAAGGACTAGGAAACAGAAGCAAGAACAGACCGGAGCAGGGGAACAAACGCTGGTAGGTTTCATGAACAAAACAAACTGGCAACAGACAGAGAACACGGGTATAAATACACAGGGGATAAATGGGGAAGATGGGCGACACCTGGAGGGAGGTGGAGACGAGCACAAAGACAGGTGAAACAGATCACGGTGTGACAAGTACAGTGTGTGTTTAGTCAAGTCACTGCAGACTTGTGCTTTCTGTCTCTTCCTTTCTCTAGCTCTCTTCCCCCTTCTTTCTCTGAGACAAATAGCTATTATTCACTGTGCTTAGATCAGATTAAGATCTTTCTGTTTCTATAGACTGCTCTTTTCTCATTCCCTAATCCCATCCCATGTCACGCTCAACTCTTTCTCTGCTTCTCTGACATTACTTATCTATATGTTTTTCCTCCCATATGAGACAGACAACTGAGTGATGTCCTTCTGATGTTTGTGGCAATAGGAATGAGTTAACCTCTATAATCTGTGTCAATTAGCAGCCCTTGAATATGGTTGGGTCGTTTGGAACAGTTTTGTGATGTACAATACGTTTAGGACATCAACGAGTTGAAGGGCAGGATAGCTTTGTGAGTTGTGTTGGACATACAGGTGTAGGATCTTCATTTGAGCAGGAAAGGTGAATTATTATGTGGATTATAATTAATTGATTATTTTCGAGAGGGAAAATCAAGTCTGAAATTTGTAAGTGTAAATTCCAGACTTCAGAAGCCTTAAAAAAGAACTGAAACCCACTACAAGTTTTACAGGAAAGTTTACCTGCAACAGGTTGATCAAATAAGAATCCTACATCTGTAGCTGTGTGACAGTGGGGTTTTAGCTTTGTTGACTGAGAATGAAGTGCCGCTTCAGGCTTCAGTTGGAAGATGCCGTAGCTTTGGTTGTAGAATGTCTCTGGTTGGTGGAGAACTACAGTATAGCTCTTGGTGACAAGGGGCTTTCTATACTCACCCTCTCCTGATTCACTTCAGTTTAGATTAAATAACATCATCTTGAGGGGGGAATAACTGCTGCAGCCCAATTACTGGGTCTTCAGGGCTGTATTATCTAGTCTTGCATACAAATATTAGAATGCAATGAAATTGTTGTGGAGGTTATTGGCAAATATTAATGTTTTTATGCGACAGAGATAGATGTTATCGTGAAGTCTTTTCCTCAGTTGACTTTAGCCCCTCAAAATTGCCTCTCGGGCTCTTGTACTCCTCAGCTAGAGTTATGACACACTTCACTCAGATGAGTCTTTCTCTCTCTCTCTCTCTCTCTCTCTCACACACACACACCCTAGCTAACAATGAAGAATAGCATGGACTCCTGCCTTTGTTTCCACACACAGATATACAGCCTCATTTCATCAGCTTAATGACCTCATTTAAACAGACCTAATGACTCTTCCTAATGTCCGGGCGTAGCCACGATATTGTGGCTATTCTCACTAGCAATGTCCTCTGCATTCTTATTGTACGTCTCCATTATGAGAGCTAGTCTCCAAGGAGAAAACAACCTATTTATTGTTGTGCTCCAGCAACTCTGCAGATTAATAACAATATGTGATGTAGCTTCTAGCTTCTGTGGTGTAACCTAGACAACTTGGCTGGCAGTAGCAGTATTACATTCTGAGGGATTTTTCCAAGAAGATATATTGTCATGAGTTGTGAAAATATATATTTTTGGTAAGATGTCACAATATACTGAATAAACTCTCTCAAGATGCTTTTTGTATCCTTTTTTTTTTAGAAGTGATGTGTCATAAATGTGCTACCTTAATTGCCATGTATGATATTCATCACATTTCTCTCGTGAAATCAATCATTTCTCTGCTCCCTGCGGCAATGTTCTAGAGCTCAGACCTGACTGACGGAAAGGTCAGGGAAGTGCTTCGGCTGAAATCCATTTGACAGTCGCGTCATAAAGTCTACACAGTGCGTCGGGACTTAGAATAGCACCACTTCCATTTATTCTCACACAATCGGATCTACAGTAGGACCATTCCTGTGCCATTAAACGTCTCCCTCTGTCACCCGATGACACCATTGAGTGTGCGAGTAGTTCCCCCCCTTTAGACAACAGGATGAAACCCCAGCACATGGACTTGGCACCTGCAACCTAGAGGACCAACCTGAGGATCAATTTAAATACAGAGCAATTCCCTGCCGCGTCAACGCAAGTCGATATCCGGACACGGTCTTCCTGATGTCGTCGTTACTAACGGTTACAGTTGGCCTGCCGTTACAGGAAGCCTGCTTGTAAAAGTAGGATGTTAAAAAAGCAGCACATCCTCTGACAGTATATGTGACAGGAAATCAATGGGCTCTGATAGGGACACAAAGTTGACAGCTCAATAAGCTTAGGCAGGAGGATATTCCCTCCTCTCTCTGTAACGACATCACATTTCTACAAGGGATTTAGCAGCTGTACCAGGGCAGCCTCAGATTACATGCAGTTGTCAACAAGTGTATATACAGCAAGAGTAGGCGACCCTGTTCCTGGGAGTAACGCAGGTGCTGCAATATTTTGTTCCAACTAGGAAACACACCTGATTTAATTGATCAGTTCAGTTGATGGACAAGAGTCCATCATTACTTTAAGACATTAAGGGTAGTCAATCCGGAGTTACCTCTGCTGCAGAGGATAAGTTCATTAGAGTTAACTGCATCTCAGACTGCAGCCCAAATAAATGCTTCAGAGTTCAATTAACAGACACAACTCAACGTCAACTGTTCAGTGGAGACTGCGTGAATCAGGCCTTCATGGTCGAATTGCTGCAAAGAAACCACTACTAAAGGACACCAATAAGAAGAAGAGACTTGCTTGGGCCAAGAAACACGAGCAATGGACATTAGACCGGTGGAAATCTGTCCTTTTGGTCTGACGAGTCCAAATTTGAGATTCTTTATGACAGGCAGAGTAGGTAAACTGATGATCGCTGTATGTGTGGTTCCCGCCGTGAAGTATGGAGGATGTGTGGTGATACTGTCAGGGATTTGTTTAGAATTCAAGGGACACTTAAACAGCATGGCTACCACAGCATTCTGCAGTGATACACCATCCCATCTGGTTTGCACTTAGTCCCACTGTCATTTGTTTTTCAACAGGACAATGACCCAACACACCTCCAGGCTATGTAAGGGCTATTTGAACAAGGAGAGTGATTGAGTGTTGCATCAGATGACCTGGCCTGCACAATCACCGGGCCTCTACCCAATTGAGATGGTTTGGGATGAGTTGGACCGCAGATTGAAGGAAAAGCAACCAACAAGTGCTCAGCATATGCGGGAACTCCTTCAAGACTGTTGGAAAAGCATTCTTTATGAAGCTGGTTGAGAGAATGCCAAGAGTGTGCAAAGCTGTATTTTTATTTATTTAATTGAACCGTTATTTAAGTAGGCAAGTCGGCTAAGAACAAATTCTTATTTACAATGACTACTTTGAATAATCTGAAAGATAAAATATATTTTGATTTGTGTAACACTTTTTGGGTTACTACATGTGTCATTTAATCATTTTGATGTCTTCACTATTATTCTACAATGTAGAAAATAGTTTAAAAAAAAAACAAAACAAAAACATTGAATGAGTAGCTGTGTCCAAACTTTTGACTGGCACTGTACCTGTATGTGTGCTCCGTTGAATTATATATTCTAGGATATCACTGCATCATGTTTTATTGATGTCATGCCATTATCTATCGTGTGTGTGTGTGTGTGTGTGTGTGTGTGTGTGTGTGTGTGTGTGTGTGTGTGTGTGTGTGTGTGTGTGTGTGTGTGTGTGTGTGTGAGAAAGTAGAGGGGAGAGAGGCAGAGGGAGGTTGAGAAGAGGGTCATCTAAATGAGTAGAGGGGGAATGAGAGACGAAGGGAGGACGCTCAAGGCAAGAGAAGCGTAAAGAACTGAGGGATGGGAGAGAGGAAGTGGAACAGCAAGGGCGAGGGAGATTTCAGAGTGCCCAGTGCAAAATATCACTGCAACGGTATTTTCTGTCGTGTTTTTGATTAGCTCAAAATAATTTATGAGGAGCAGCCCTTTCAAAAGCTGTAACATTTCCAGCGACGTCCTCCAGAGCACCTGAACTACTACTAGAGGTTATAAAGTGGTACCAATGTCTTTAACAATAGAAAATAATGAGCCTGTATTTCATTTGTACAGAAATTCTGAAAGAAAAAAATGTATGTACTACTCTCGCACGCTCACTAAGGGAGTGATCGTTATTTATATTGAGGGATACCTGGAGGAATTTGGACCTCTTTGAAATGAAAATGGATGGCCCCTTCCCCTGAGGGAAATATATATTTTCCTAGCCCTCCCCAAACATAAAAAAAACAAGTAACCCTCCCCTTCCAAAATGATAATTAAAACAAAATAGCAGAGAATATGAAATCCCTTTTTATAGTAGGCTCACTGTTGCGGTCGTGATTTCTATCAAATCAACCCGTGGTTGAGAACCTCTGCTGCATTCATACTATTCATGTTATCCACTTGAAGGTTGCATTTACCAATTTAATCGCTAAGGGCCGTCCACACCAAGGATGATAACTATAACGATAAAATGATGCGTGACTATAAAATGTTGGCAACTATCCACACTAGTGGAAAGTGTATCATTCGACAGCCGACACGTGTCAATCAACTGATGAAAGCAGCCTACTGCACTATTAATGAGGTGGTAACACAGATCATTAATCCGTGCTTCAGGGAGTGTTCAACTGCAAATGATCCTACAATGTGGGCTACCTGTAGACTAAAGAAATATATTATGTAGAAACTTGTATTTGAATTAAATGTAGAAATTCAACAATAAACTCTGTTTGGCCTGCGCATCTTTTTACATCATGTCATACATAGCCTGCCTCGTCGCTCAAGTGGTTTGCAAGTGATTTCCATTTTACGAATGGATGTCAATTGGTTTGGATCTTTTTCACTGTGCTCATCGCGGTCTGTCATATGCTTTCCACGACAGTTAATTTGGCCTAGGCCTATTTTACATTCGGCAATTAGCAAGAGCCAAGCCTGCTTCTCTCCACGAAAAGCTTATTAGTCCAAGTATAACAAATGTAAAAAAATATATATATATATTTATATCTCGTGTAGCTTTTGAAGTTGATCGTTTTTCCTGGGATTTCACGAGAAGAGGGACAGCGGAGCGGTTTGCGTCCGTAGCCTATAGCCTATTGCGCGCGGGAACTTTAGAGATGTGTAGCCAGAAGAAGCGAAATATTAGCTAGATATTAGGCCACTCATTAGCTAAATAGAGTGCTATGAATATTTACCTGTCAAAGTGAATGAGAAAAAAAAGTTGTGTGTTCCTCCGGGCACGCGAAGCTCCACTATTGATTAGGCCTACGTTGTTATTCTACTACCTAGGCTACAACAAAACAGTGCAATGAGGCATGTATTATTGTTATAAAGTGAGTAAGCAATTATTGGCTAGGGCTGTAATTTAGGCAAAAATCCCCATTAGCTGTGGTGATTGCAGCAGCTATTCTTCCTGGGATCCACACAAAATATGAAACATGACATAAAACAGAACATTAATAGACGAGCACAGCTTAAGGACATAACTAAATGCATTTAAAACGTCACACATAGCTGGTAGGGGTAAGTGCGTGTGTCAGTGCTGTGTGTAAATCGACTATGCAAACCATTTAGAATTTTCAACACACTAATGATTCTTCTAAAAACAAAGTAATGCAGTCAGTCTCTCCTTTACTTTTAACCAAGAGAGACTGACATGCATAGTATTGATATTAGCCCTCTGATTACAAGAGCAAGACACTAACCATCCTTTCGAATGCTTCATGCCGAAATAACTGCATCAAATCAAATTGTATTTATCACATGCGCCGACAACTGGTGTAGACGTTACCGGGAAATGCTTGCTTACTAGCCCTTCCCAACTAACTATGCAGAGATTTCTGAGTTCCCAGTTGTTTTGAATGCGTAATTTCTACCACTGTTCTTGTTGTGTGATAGCGCCCCATGTCATCACTACAAGCACTATTTGTTAGGCACAGATACTCTACACGCCCACGTTCTGGATATGCCAAAGGAAAATATGAACTGATGGAACAGCCAAAGGAAAATATGAACTGATGGAACAGCCAAAGGAAAATATGAACTGATGGAACAGCCAAAGGAAAAGATGACCTGATGGAAAAGATGAACTGATGGAACAGCCAAAGGAAAAGATGAACTGATGGAAGAGATGAACTGATGGAACAGCCAAAGGAAAAGATGAACTGATGGAACAGCCAAAGGAAAAGATGAACTGATGGAAGAGATGAACTGATGGAACAGCCAAAGGAAAAGATGAACTGATGGAAGAGATGAACTGATGGAACAGCCAAAGGAAAAGATGAACTGATGGAAGAGATGAACTGATGGAACAGCCAAAGGAAAAGATGAACTGATGGAACAGCCAAAGGAAAAGTAATCGCGAGAGTGCCAAAGTTAAACATAGTAGAATTCAATACGTAAATTCCAAAATGCAGACAAATACTGACATTTAATCGATTACAAATCACATGGCCCTCCCCTGGTCAAAACATAAATAAATACTAAACCCTCCCCCTGACTGAAATTGAAAAAACATGACCTTCCCCCATTTTCCTCCGGGTAACAATTACGTACATTTTTAACTGGTCCGAAGATATTTTATAAACCTATTTAGGCAGTTTTCAAAGAGGTGTAGATTTAGCCTCAAGATTGCTCTTTTGTCACCTTCTATTTACCTTTCCTCTTAATCTTAAGTAGAAATCTAATTATGCATGATTGAGCTCCGAAAACGATTAGTCGGTCATCTGTGTTTTTGAGGTAAATTAGGAAATCAAGGACGACGTGATGTTTTCGGTGTTCTAAAGTTCTATTTATGAAGCCCTAACTAAAGGGAACGATTGGAGTATCAATTGGGGGTGCAAAGTGTGTTCCAAAGTAATTGTTTGTATCTGTGCCAGAGCCACGTCTCTGTCAGTAAACCATAGAGTTTAGGCAGAGTGTTGATTGCTGGCACAAGGCACGGTGGGAGGTAAATAGGTAGCGGATAGATCTGTGACTTCCTCCAGCTTGTAGATGAATGGGAAAACAAATGGTTGCCAGCAAACAGGAAACACACTGCAGTTTGATTCCCATGCCATGCCTCTAATCAGACCTCACTAGAACATAATCAGAGAAGATGGTCAGAAACTCTTGCTACTGTAGAAAGAAGGAAGTGTTTCTGCTCTTTGTTTCTGCTCTATGTTCTTTAGTGTATTTCGTACTTCACTGCACAACTCTCGGCTGCCGTTGCTCCGAAGCCGGATCACCCCGGGCTGATGAGGAGAGGGTTAGGGTAGCAAGATGGCCGACAAAAACAAAAGAAGATGGAGCGTGTGAAAACTCACAGGCTTTTACTGTATAGACACATCACATTGATTTACCACCGTCGTATTTATCTGTGTTCCATGTCTTGTAACAATACATTTTCAGGGTTTCTCCATGATTGTATCAAGATATTGACCCTGTGACTATTCTGTCCTCTGCAAGTTGTCTTGAGGAATAGAAATGTATGGATTTCTTTCTTTCTCGTACGATACCCATATTGAGTTCCGCTGATATTAGACATCTTCACTCAAGGAATAATTTGCACAGGCAGGAAAATGGCGACCATTGAAAACAGATAAATAAATAATGATAAAAGGAAAATTAAGCTGAGTCAAATCATTAAAAAAAAATCTGTGTCTGCAATTTTGTCTGCATTGTCCTGAGGCCTTTTCAGCAGAAATAAAGGCCACACAATTCAGCCTGCTTTCCTGTAAAAACGTTTTTTTTTTTATTGTGCGTTACACAGGATGCAACATACAAAGGTGTTTCTTTTAGGTCAAAGTAAATAGGTCAAATTACATTATAACAAAGCTGGGGCGAAACATCTTTATTTTACCTGTCAATAGCCACTCTCCATACAGTACATGAAGCCTGAAATTAGTTTTGCCATCTGGATAAAAACCGAATTAGCATTTGAAAAAGAGAAACGCTGGGCCTAAGCAACAGAAGCACATTCAGGGGCAAATGAAAGACGAAAAAAAAAGAGAAAAAAATCTTCCTTGGTTGTCAGTTAGAATTTCTCCTCAAATAAACCCAAGGTCTGTTTTTACCTCATGTATACCTTTAAACCAAGGACTGCGTTTCAGTTGGGTGTTGGGGGTTTAATGATGCGGCTTGTTCCTCTAGTATACTCTACCCTTGGCTGTGTGTGCGTGTGTGTGTGTGTGTGTGCTGGGTGCTGGGTGTGTGTCCTCCCTCTGTGTGTGCCTCTGTGCTAGCCAGCCTGGCTGTAGAGATGTACTGCTGTACTGCAGGGAGTCTGTCTGACACTCTCTTCACTGGACTGTTGACTGACCACTTCATCTTCTGGGATAAAACCAGTCTCTCTGCCCCCTCACACACCACATGCCCTGGGGAGCAGAAAACACACACACACACCGATGAAGATGGGTTGAAGCGTTGTCAAAAGAAACAAATTTGGGAATACACCGTATATTTCAGTGTGTGGATTTCTCTCTTTTGCTGATGAGCTCGGACTGAGCCATTCAGAAATATCACAAATGTCTCAGAATACAGACGCACAAAGCTGGCATTCAACACTGTTGCAGTCGTTAAATATGTTTGATGACAATTTGTATTTTTATTTCACTCAATGGTCGTGCTGCTGCTCCCCCATGGTCATTCCACCCCATCCCGTCAACAATCTACTCTGCCTCCATCCCAATGAACATTTATTGATTCATCACTGGCACAGATGTTATTAGGTATGTCGTGCTATTTCTATTTTCTGTTTTTTTTTTATTGCCCTTTTCATTATTTCATTTCACTAGTCCTGCATGTTGGAGCTCCGAAGCCTAGGATTTCTCACTGTACCCTGCAATCACACCTGCGACCCTGTAACTAGTAAACAATCTGAATCCGAGGACTGTCTCCACTCTCATTGATGCGGTCTGTTTTGGTCAGCAAGACGGAATAGTTTGGGTTATGTCAAATGGACAGCAAACAAAACTGTGTTGGATTTGAGTTTTTGCCCTACGGTGAAAGGCAGCGTAGCTACTTCCTACTACTGTATAGTCCCTGAGGAGTTTGATTTGACTGTGCTGTTCTGTAAGTCTGTTATTTTTAGAAGCTGTATGAGAATACTGGATCAGTACTCTATATATCTGGATGGTATTTTCATCTCTGGGAAAAGGGCTTTGTGTGTAGACAGTTGAGATGTTAGAGATTTACTACCTGATGTAAGATACTGAGCCTTATATTCTCAGATTTAATTAGCTGATAATTGTCTCTGGCATAATAGTATTGACAAATGCCTGACTTAAGATATTGTTTTTTAAAATTTTTATTGCCATCTAACAGCCTGTTCATTTCACCTGACTCAATCTTATTGACCGACGCAAGAAAAAGGACGGCATGTAGCTTTTTCGGTTACAGACTTAATTGGATGAAACATGCAGACATTTTCATTGGCTGGTTTTGTCGGGAATATGACATCACTATTCCGAGCATTGGCTTGTTTACTGTGTTTTGTCTGCTGCTTCCAGCTTCTCAGTCCTACTGGTCAGTATTGATCTAAGACCACCTCTCTCTCGCTCGCTCGCTCGCTCGCTCTCTCGCTCTCTCGCTCTCTCTCTCTCGCTCTACTGTTGCTGTACAATATAAAAGGCAGACAGAGAAAATAATCATGGTTTTAACAGGGTTAATTTCTGTATTGTACCCAAGTAATCTGCATGCTTATTTTTAAACACTGATTCATAATCTGTGACTTCCTCACGACTCCCCAAAATGAATTTGCTTGATTAAACTTTCCTTTGTAGTTTCCATAATGAATAGTCTCTGTTGTCAGTGGTTGAGGGATCTTGTATTGTCACCACCAGCTGTGCCCAGTGTTTTGAACAGGGTTTTAAGTGTTAGAAATGGTTTGAAATGGCGTGGAGATTGAATGCGATTTAAAACTGTAATGTCACCCACTGGAAATTAATTTTAACTCCCCCCCCCCCCATTGTTCTTAACGCCATCAAATTAGTTATTGAAATTATTGTCATACCGACTGATTAAAAGCTACCCGACTAATGACTCAATTAAGATAATACCTACCCACCCATCCGTAAAGGAAGAGTGCTTTATTTGACAGCTACATCAGCTGTTCTAAAGCCATGGTCACTAAGGGCCATAGGCCCAGTCCTCAAAGTTGTTACTGTATGTATCTGACAGGCATACATACAGTCACTTGCGCACGCGCACTTTGTGGGCCAGACTCGCTTCAGTGCTCATGGTGACCATTTCAGGGAAATGTCCGTCCCCCCACTTAGTGAAAGCGATGTGTCGTTGAAACACACAGACACACAGGTCCAGACCTGCCCCAGTGTCTGGAAGCATAAATACAGTGTCCACCGAGTCCCAGTGGCTACAGCAGTGACAGGCGGCAGACATTTTGTTCCCAAACCGCTCGCTACACATCAGCCGAGGTCGCGGCCAGACGGCCGTGCGGTGCCACTGTGTCTCTCTCTGGCCCAGCGAGAGGACGAGGCAGAACAACATGTCCCCCTCAGCTGTCCTCAGGGACGAGTCCTTATGACACGAGAATGTCTCCTCAGCCCCTCTGTCCAATCACAGATCACACTCCAGAGAACCACGAACAACACTACTACTACTACTGCTGCTACTGCTGCTGCTACTACTACTGCTGCTGCTACTACTACTGCTGCTGCTACTACTACTGCTACTGCTGCTGCTACTACTATTACGACTACTACTACTGTTGCTACTGCTGCTGCTACTACTGCTGCTGCTACTACTGCTGCTACTACTGCTGCTACTACTGCTGCTACTACTGCTGCTACTACTGCTGCTACTGCTGCTACTACTGCTGCTGCTACTACTGCTGCTACTACTGCTGCTGCTACTACTGCTGCTACTACTGCTGCTACTACTGCTGCTGCTACTACTGCTGCTACTACTGCTGCTACTACTGCTGCTACTACTGTTGCTACTGCTGCTACTACTGCTGCTACTACTCTTGCTGCTACTAGTACTGCTGCTGCTGCTGCTGCTACTACTACTGCTGCTGCTGCTACTACTACTGCTACTACTACTGCTGCTACTACTACTACTGCTACTACTACTACTGCTACTACTACTACTGCTACTGCTGTTGTCTCCCTCAGTCAGAGTGAATGGTTGGTCACACTTCTAGCCTATCAGCTTTCTTGGTTAGTGGTTGGCCACATTTGTAGCCTATCAGCAACATCAGTCTCTGAACTTTTGCTACTTTCTGTGACCTTCATTTTCCCAATAACAAGCCAATTGTTGGCAGAGAAAGACTAAAGAAAGGGAGTTTTTCCTCTAATCAATGTTAGGATGCATGTTATAAAGGCGTATTCAGGTTTATAACATGCCATATGTTGAAGCAGTGGCAGGTGGTAAAGAAAGTTGGAGAGGGTGGTGGAGAATAAATAAAAGTGTCTGATAGGTGTGAGGACAAGCTCCAGTTCCTCTGGGCACTCATGGGATATTAGGCGGAGTTTGGTTTCCGGGCTCGTCTTCCTTCCTTCCCAGCTGAAGCCTGTCGGCCTCGCCCCGCGACCACGTGCCTGTTTTCCGGAACGTGTGCGTCGAGCCGGGAGCTCCAAGCTGTCGGAATGTCTTCGCCCTGGAATTTCAATGGAAGCCGAGTCCGTTCCCCTTCACTCGTTTGCCTGGGGCTGAGAATTAAGAGTGTGTGTTTGGAGGCCCTCGACACATGGTGCCCCTAGCCTAAAATGTCTCCCTCCCTCCGTCAGACTTTGTTTCAGACTGTTTTATATTTATTGTGTCTGTCAAGTCGTCTCCCGGTTGGCAGCTGTGGGTCAGTGTTAAGTGTTGGTTTACAGAGGCTAGTTGTTCTGGGCTATCAAAGAGCCAGGGGTTGACATTCCTCTCAATTCTTAACCAACAGAAACAGAGACTTGGCGGACCATAATCAAAACAATACATTAACATACTGTAGAGCCCCAACTTCAGGTTGTTTTTATGATCAATTCAGTCCAACTGTAAATCCCATTTGGTTACATGGAAAATGGGTCCAAACCGCATCAGATATTATCTAGGCTACTATAGCATAGTTGAATTACCCACATATACAGGATTTGATTCTCCTGAAATGCCCATTTACACTTTGGTGCTGACTGTACTGTAACATGAGAGGGGTAATTAGTAAGTCATTTAATTTCCAGAGCTCTTAATGAGATTATGGCATAAACTGTTCATTTATTTAATTACTGGATAATTCACTTCAAATAGTTGGTAAATATTCACCTGCTTCTATGCTGGTGTTGTATCTACAACATTGTATCTCACATTCATGTTAGAATTGCATCTGGGTGCAGACTTTCAATGTAATCTGCATTGGAATTTTGTCTGAATTCATTGTCGTAGGTCGTACTGTAGTTGATAAGAAGAAGCGATCTTGGATTCCGTCCACTATCTACCATGTAGCTGTCATATGGAATACCCTGCCTGTCCAAACTGAACTATAGCGCTGTTCACCATGCCAAGCAACACTAGCATTTTTTAAAATGGCTTCCAAGATGGCCGAATCGTCTCTTTGTTTACTGGTGAGTTGTTCTGTTCTGCTACAGTGTCATAATAGATTGGACACAGCATCACCAAGCCTAGGCTTCATCCATTCACTCACCATCAGGGTGTGAACAATCCAGAACCAATCCACCACACATGCAGTGTCACAAAATAGTTTTTCACATAGACTGGAGACAACTGTTTAGGTGAATAATGTCAAGCAGAAAGGAAGCATTAAGGAAACGTAAAAAAAAATCAAATAAAAGACTATAGACAGGTTTTTCTTCTTTACTGCGTTTGTCTTCGCTTTAGTGGGTCAGAGTTCCATATGGACGGATGGTCCACTTTCTTTGGTCAGGCGGCCAGGAAAATAAATGTTTTCTTCTTCTTTTCTTCGAGCAGATGAAAATGACATGTCAAAGGAAATGATGTGAGCCTGCATGATGTATGGGTCTTTCTACCTCTGTCGCTCCGTCTCTCTCTCCCTCTCTTTCTCTCGTTCTCGCTCTTTCTCCCCCGACACAGACTTATCTCCATCACTCTCCACAATCCAACCATATTCTCTCCATCTCTTTCTCTCTTTCTGGCCATAGGGAAGAAAAAAGTGTGTGTGAGCCATTCTGCTGCTGTTCAATTGCATTTCCCTGCCTGCACTACACACTCACTGACTCGCCGTGATTTGTTTATGGTGTGGAATTACAATGTGTTGTTATTTTGCGGTGTACAATATCTCGACCAGGCATAGCAATGGTTCTTACTGTTTTTGGAGTTTTGGTTGTGATTACATTTGTGTACACATCTCCCAGAGATGAGGCCTGAATATGTGGGTGACACACACACACACACACACACACACACACACACACACACACAAAGGAGCATTCCTCAGATGCATTTAAACTGAACAATAATGGTCACCACAAGGAAGCCGGTTGTGACACGTTTTGGTTGTGACCAGTTCATTAATCTGTAAACCCGTTAAATAAATACATGAATAAAGAAACCACATCAACGGCAAATCTTGACTGCCATACAGCCAAACAATATTACACAGAAATCAACCTGCCCCTCGCCTTCGGACAGTTATTTCCTTTCTGTCTATGGAGTGTCACCAACCGAACACATACACACACGCACACACACACACACACACACGCACACACGGACACACACACGGACACACACACACAGTCTTAAAAAGCAGAATGTAATAAGGGCTGTAGAAGGAGGCTGTTATCACAGTGTCTGGCAGATCCTCTGACATACCCTCAGATTAGCCTCGTACAATGTCATTGTTTCTGACCTGTGCGTGTGTGTGCATGTGGGGGTGTGGCACAGTCTCCATTTTTCTCTGCTTCAGTCCTCCCCTCCCTCTCTCGTGCCATCTTCCTTTCTTTTATCATTTCCCGCGGACCTGTTATTAAATCTCCCAGCAGTTTGTTGATTTGATCAGTGTGTGCTGTAAAGTTGCTGCACCAGAGGGACCAGACTGTTATAGACCACTTTCTCTCTCTCTCCTCCTCCTCCTCTCTCTCCTCCTGATCTCTCTGTCTGTCTAGTTATGAACTAATTTCTCAAGGGAGACCAGAGCCCATCTCACAATACAATAGCTTTGTTCTCTGGACCCTAAGGTATATGCTAGCCTACCCTATAGTTAAGCCTTTATACTCTGGACCCTAAGGTATATGCTAGCCTACCCTATAGTTAAGCCTTTATACTCTGGACCCTAAGGTATATGCTAGCCTACCCTATAGTTAAGCCTTTATACTCTGGACCCTAAGGTATATGCTAGCCTACCCTATAGTTAAGCCTTTATACTCTGGACCCTAAGGTATATGCTAGCCTACCCTATAGTTAAGACTTTATACTCTGGACCCTAAGGTATATGCTAGACTACCCTATAGTTTAGCCTTTATACTCTGGACCCTAAGGTATATGCTAGCCTACCCTATAGTTAAGCAGTTCTACTCTGGACCCAAAGGTATATGCTAGGCTACCCTATAGTTAAGCAGTTCTACTCTGGACCAAAAGGTATATGCTAGCCTACCCTATAGTTAAGCAGTTCTACTCTGGACCCAAAGGTATATGCTAGCCTACCCTATAGTTAAGCCTTTGCGTGATGTGTCTGGGTGCTTGTGTATGCGTGTGTTCCTGCTTCATGTGTGTGTGGCTCTTTTCTCATTCAGTCTGTTGTATTAGTAGATTGAATAGGAGCTATATCTCTGAGACAGACAAGGGACTGGGCCCAACCAAGGCAAACACACAGTCAGGAGAAAACCCCGTTTGTTTGTTTGGATGTATGAGGAGACCAGACCAGCCAATCACATCCTTCTGTTTACCAACCATACCCTTCTCCATGGATCTCTGGGAGAAGGAAGCCAATGGCATGCATGGATGTTTGATGCACACACAGTGGCGCTGTGTATTATTGGTCGACAATAACACACACACAGTGACAGACAGCTGTCGGTATTGGTCCTGCCCATGTCTTGCCTCTGGGGGGGGGGCAACCAATAACATGGTAGCTGGTATTTGGTAGAGACTAATGCTGTCTACCGTTGCTAGACACTAACACACAGTCACGGTGACAGCTGTTGGTGTTGGCAGAGCCATGTCAGGGAGAATAGGAGGGTGTGTCAGGATGACTATTGGATCTTCTCCTGTGGAGTAGTGTCAGTGTGGAGAGGAGAATAGTGTCTATCATCAGTATTCATCCCCTTGGATATTTTCACTTTCTGGTGGGGTTACAAAGTGGGATTGAAATGGATATAATTATGAATGTATTGGTCACTGATCTACACAAAATACTCCATGTCAAAGTGCAAAGAAAATTCTATAAATGGTAACAAATGTATTTTTAAAAATTAGAACACGAATGTCTTGGTTCTGTAAGTATTCACCCTCTTTGTTATGACAAGTCTAAATATGTTCAGGAGTAAAAATGTGCTTAACAAATCACATAAGTTGCATGGATTTAACCACAAAGACTTTTTTTGTAGAACAACATTTTTAAAAACAGACACTGAATATCCCTTTGAGCGTGGTGAAGTTATTAATGACACTTTAGCTGGTGTATCAACACACCCAGTCGTTACAAAGATACAGGCATCCTTCCTAACGGAGTTGCTGAAATGGAAACGCTCAGGGATCACCCTATGGAGTACGCCAATGGAGATTTTAAAACCGTTTAATGGTTGTGATGGGAGAACTTACGATGGGTCAACATTATAGTTACTCCACAATTCTACTCTAAATGACCTGAAAAGGAAGCCTGTACAGAATTTAAAAAAACATTCCAAAACATGCAGTCGGTTTGCAACGACAAGGAACTAAAGTAACACTGCCCAAAATGTGGCAAAATAAATCACTTTTTGTCCTGAATATAAAGCTATATGTTTGAGGAAATCCAACACAATGTAGCACTCTCCATATTTTCAAGCAGACGGTTTCAGGATAAAGAGAAAAAGGAATGAAGCTGAATGAACACAGGCAAAAGCCTAGAGGAAATCCTCATTTAGTCTGCTTTTCACCAGACACTGTAATTGTAAATAAGAATTTGTTCTTAACCGATTTGCCTAGTTAAGTAAAAATAAAGACGGAGAAACATTCTCTTTTCAGCAAGACTAAAAACCAGCCAGATCTACGCTGGAGTTGCTTACCAAAAAGACAGTGAATGTTCCTGATTGGCCGAGTTACAGTTTTGACTTGAATCTTCCTGAAAATATAAGGCGAGACTTGAAAATGGCGGTTTCGCAATGATCAACAACCATATTGAATGATTTTGAAAACAATAATGGGCTAATATTGCCTAATCCAGGTGTGCAAAGCTCTTAGAGACTTACCCAAAGGGACTCACGGCTGTAATTGCTGGCAATGGTGTTTAACATATATATTGACTCCGGGGGTTGAATACTTTGTCACCTCCTCCAAAATGATTGACACCCTTGATAAATATGAATGCAAAAGATTGTGTAAAATAAATGTGTAAAACAAATACTGAGCTCAAACTAATTGGGAAACTATATTATTTTATGCTAATACAACCATTTTGTTCAAATCTAACAACCAAATCTGCATTAACATTCTACGTTTTTGGGTACATGGGTACAAAGCTACCTAAAAAAAACTACATATACCACTTACCACTATTAGGGCAATAATGAAAAAGTTTAAAACCAGTGGAACAGTGGTGAACTTCTCTGGTAGAGGACGCGTGTATACCTTGCCCCCCACGCGCAGTGAGGAAGATGATTCAGGAGGGAAAGAAAAGTCCAATGGCCACAATTGGAGAAGTACAGAACTTGGTTGCATTTTGGGGTCACCAAGTCTCTTAATTTAGAATGAAATGCTACCTTCATGCCAATAGGTTCTTGGGAGGGGTTACAAGAAAAAGCACCTATAATTGAGAGTAACCAACAGATGTCAACGCCGGAAGGATTGGAACTGGGTGTTTTGGTCAGATGAGACGCAGGCCACGCAGGCCAGCGGTGAGTTTGTGATTGAAAGAAAGATGCAGAAAATAACTTCATACCCAAAATACGTCTCTTTGATGTTAAGACTTCCGCTTTAACCCAACCGCTCCGAAAGACACACATACATACATACATATATACAGGTTTTTGGAGAGATGCGGCGATGCCACACTGGGTGTCCGGGGAGCTGTGGGGGGTTACGTGCCTTCCTCGAGGGCACAGCGGCAGGCAATGGCATTTAGAATTTGATACCAGCAACTTTCTGGTTGCCAGCTCACTTCACCTGCTAGGCTACCTGCTAGGCTACCTGCTAGGCTACCTGCCGCCCTATGTGGCTGTTTTTCTTCCACTAGTCCTGGGTCCCTTGGTAAGGTCAACAGCATCATGAACTTTACCCAATACCAGGACGTTTTAGTCAGAAACCTGGTTGCTTCTGCCAGGAGGCTGGATTTTCCAGGAAGACAGTGACCCTAAGCACACAGACACATTATGGACTTTTATGCTCATCTTTATCAAGGGTGCCTATAAAATGCAAACATCCACTGTGATTTTAGAGTAAATTGTGTAGATCGTTGACAAAAATGACCATTTTAAATCCATTTTAAACCCACTTTGTAACCCAATGAAATCTGAAGAAATCCAATGGGGGTGAATACTTACAGTATGATAAGCAAGGTGTATGTGTGTGTGTGTTGGGATTTTCTCCATTGGACAGAATGTTCAGTTATGTTTGTGTGATTGCCACTCAAAGTTTATTGAGAGGAAGGGACAACTGACGAATCAACTCATTAAAGCTGAAAGCCGCGATGGGTGAAACGGTGCCACTGGTCACCCAGGCGCATTTGCTATTGTACTTGTTTTGAGGAAATGAGCATCCAGCTAAATAAATCATAAATACATATTCTACTGTTCTATTTCATGCGCAATGATGTCAGAGGGGGGGAAAAAACATTATTGTTTGAAGTAACGTCTTTGTTGATGTAATTTCACAAAAATATATGGCAGTTTCACCGCTATGGATTGCAGCTTTATAGAACTAGACAATGGATTCAGTTTGTGTGTGTGTGTGTGTGTGTGTGCGCGTGTGTGTGTGAAAAAGAACAAGCCAAACAGCTAATAGAGTCAGAGTGAGGCGCAACAGCCCGGCTCAGAG